>NC_135232.1:879486288-879786913 GCF_051348905.1 Ranitomeya variabilis | reverse complement strand
GTCTAAATCAAGCCTTGCAGTTCATCTGACATCCTTGTCTGGCTTGTTCCTAGGGTTCAGCTTCCACAGTAACCTCTGTGGTCAAGTGCATTAGCTAACCTCACTCCTCCTGCCTTGGCATGACAGATTTTCTGTCATCCAACATGACATTGTCACCGAGCCTCACGTAAGGGTGCAAATGAAACCGTACCATGTGCCCAAGGCCCCGAGACAAGCCATCGCAAGTGAGGTAAGACAAATGCTCCAGCTAGAAGTACAGTTAGGTCCATATATATTTGGACAGAGACAACATTTTTCTAGTTTTGGTTATAGACAATACCACAATGAATTTTAAACAAAACAATTCAGATGCAGTTGAAGTTCAGACTTTCAGCTTTCATTTGAGGGTATCCACATTAAAATCGGATGAAGGGTTTAAGAGTTTCAGCTCCTTAACATGTGCCACCCTGTTTTTAAAAGGACCAAAAGTAATTGGACAGATTCAATAATTTTAAATAAAATGTTCATTTTTAGTACTTGGTTGAAAACCCTTGGCTGGCAATGACTGCCTGAAGTCTTGAACTCATGGACATCACCAGACGCTGTGTTTCCTCCTTTTTGATGCTCTGCCAGGCCTTCACTGCGGTGGTTTTCAGTTGCTGTTTGTTTGTGGGCCTTTCTGTCTGAAGTTTAGTCTTTAACAAGTGAAATGCATGCTCAATTGGGTTGAGATCAGGTGACTGACTTGGCCATTCAAGAATATTCCACTTCTTTGCTTTAATAGACTCCTGGGATGCTTTGGCTTTATGTTTTTGGTCATTGTCCATCTGTAGGATGAAACGACGACCCATCAGTTTGGCTGCATTTGGCTGGATCTGAGCACACAGTATGGCTCTGAATACCTCAGAATTCATTCGGCTGCTTCTGTCCTGTGTCACATCATCAATAAACACTAGTGACCCAGTGCCACTGGCAGCCATGCATGCCCAAGCCATCACACTGCCTCCGCCGTGTTTTACAGATGATGTGGTATGCTTTGGATCATGAGCTGTACGACGCCTTCACCATACTTTTCTCTTTCCATCATTCTGGTAGAGGTTGATCATGGTTTCATCTGTCCAAAGAATGTTCTTCCAGAACTGTGCTGGCTTTTTTAGATGTTTTTTAGCAAAGTCCAGTATAGCCTTTTTATTCTTGATGCTTATGAGTGGCTTGCACCATGCAGTGAACCCTCTGTATTTACTTTCATGCAGTCTTCTCTTTATGGTAGATTTGGATATTGATATGCCGACCTCCTGGAGAGTGTTGGTCACTTGGTTGGCTGTTGTGAAGGGGTTTCTCTTCACCATGGAGATTATTCTGCGATCATCCACCACTGTTGTCTTCCGTGGGCGCCCAGGTCTTTTTGCATTGATGAGTTCACCAGTGCTTTCTTTCTTTCTCAGGATGTACCAAACTGTAGATTTTGCCACTCCTAATATTGTAGCAATTTCTCAGCTTGTTTTTTTCTGTTTTCGCAGCTTAAGGATGGCTTGTTTCACCTGCAAGGAGAGCTCCTTTGACCGCATGTTTACTTCACAGCAAAACCTTCCAAATGCAAGCACCACATCTCAAATCAACTCCAGGCCTTTTATCTGCATAATTGAGAATGACATAACAAAGGGATTGCCCACACCTGTTCATGAAATAGCCTTGGAGTCAATTGTCCAATTACTTTTGGTCCCTTTAAAAACAGGGTCGCACATGTTAAGGAGCTGAAACTCCTAAACTGTTCATCCAATTTTAATGTGGATACCCTCAAATGAAAGCTGAAAGTCTGAACTTCAACTGCATCTGAATTGTTTTGTTTAAAATTCATTGTGGTAATGTCTATAACCAAAATTAGAAAAATGTTGTCTCTGTCCAAATATATATGGACCTAACTGTAATTGAGGAGTCTCGGAGTGAGTGGGCTAGTCCCATTGTACTGATCCCAAAGCCGGATGGATCATTATGGTTCTGTAATAATTTCCGTAAGTTGAACGAGGTGTCGCAATTCAGTCTTCATCCAATGCCCTAGGTGGACGAGCTGATCGAGAGGACGAGCTAATCGAGAGACTGGGTCAGGCCCAGTACTTTACCACGCTCGATATGACCAAGGGTTATTGGCAGGTACCTCTCACGGAGTCAGCAAAAGAGAAGAGCGCCTTCATAACACCAGAGGGTCTGTACCATTATGTTATCTTGCCCTTTGGACCACATGGGGCACAAACCAAGTTCCAGAGGTTGATGGACATAGTGCTACAACCTCATTGGACATATGCGTCAGTGTACTTGGATGACATCATTATCTTTAGTACTGACTGGTAGGGTTGAGCGAAACGGATCGGTCAATTTCATAAATCGCCAACTTTGGCAAAGTCGGGTTTCGTCAAACCCGACCCGATCCCAGTGTGGGATCGGCCATGCGGTCGGCGATTTTCGCGCCAAAGTCGCGTTTCGTATGACGCTTTAAGCGCCATTTCTCAGCCAATGAAGGTGCACGCAGAGTGTGGGCAGCGTGATGACATAGGTCTCAGTCCCCACCATCTTAGAGAAGAGCATTACAGTGTTTGGCTTGCTTTCAGAGGCGTCAGAGGGGCTATAAAGGGGCGTGCACGCCGACCGCCATCTTACTGCTGCCGATCTGAGCATAGGAAGAGGTTGCTGTAACTTCGTCAGAAGCAGGGATATTGTTAGGGAGGAAATATTAACCCCCAAACCACTTGTGCTGTAGCGATTTCCACTGTCCAACACCACCTTTTCTTTGCAGGGACAGTGGAGGCTAGATTTCTGTGCATCAGCTCTGTAGCTTAAAAGGCTCCCTGATAGCTGCATTGCTGTTTGTACGCCGCTGTGCAAACCAACTGCTTTTTTCAAAGCAAAAATCATGTTGCTTCTTTCTGCACAGTTCTCTTTTTTCTTTGTCCACACTCTTGTGTGCAGCAGTCCTTTTTATTGCTGACATACTTGTCCTTTGATCATTGTAGGGAGATTGAAATTCTACTACAGCCCTTGTATTTTTTGATATATCTGCCAGCCACTTTCTGCCAATCAAACTGTGTAGTGTAATACAGTGGGCCTGATTTTTTCCTGCATTCTCCCACACATAAAAAGGGAGATTTATATTGCCACTGAGTGCATCTCTGTCAGTCCTGTTTGTGGCATATCTGCCAGCCACTTTCTGCCAATCAAACTGTGTAGTGTAATGCAGTGGGCCTGATTTTTCTGCTGTCTCCCACACATAAAAAGGGAGATTTCTATTGCCACTGAGTGCATCTGCGTCAGTCCTGTTTGTGGCATATCTGTCAGCCACTTTCTAACACTGAAACTGTGTAGTGTAATACAGTGGGCCTGATTTTCCCAGCAGTCTCCCACACCTATAAAGGGAAATTTCTATTGCCACTGAGTGCACCTGTGTCAGTCCTGTTGGTGGCATATCTGCCAGCCACTTTCTGCCAATCAAACTGTGTAGTGTAATACAGTGAGCCTGATTTTTTCCTGCATTCTCCCACACAAAAAGGGAGATTTATATTGCCACTGAGTGCATGTGCGTCAGTCCTGTTTGTGGCATATCTGCCAGCCACTTTCTGCCACTCAAACTGTGTAGTGTAATACAGTGGCCCTGATTTTTTCCTGCATTCTCCCACACATAAAAAGGGAGATTTATATTGCCACTGAGTGCATCTGCGTCAGTCCTGTTTGTGGCATATCTGCCAGCCACTTTCTGCCAATCAAACTGTGTAGTGTAATACAGTGGGCCTGATTTTTCTGCTGTCTCCCACACATAAAAAGGGAGATTTCTATTGCCACTGAGTGCATCTGCGTCAGTCCTGTTTGTGGCATATCCGTCAGCCACTTTCTGACACTTAAACTGTGTAGTGTAATACAGTGGGCCTGATTTTCCCAGCAGTCTCCCACACCTATAAAGGGAAATTTCTATTGCCACTGAGTGCACCTGCGTCAGTCCTGTTTGTGGCATATCTGCCAGCCACTTTCTGCCACTCAAACTGTGTAGTGTAAGACAGTGGGCCTGATTTTTTCCTGCATTCTCCCACACAAAAAGGGAGATTTATATTGCCACTGACTGCATCTGCGTCAGTCCTGTTTGTGGCATATCTGCCAGCCAGTTTCTGACACTGAAACTGTGTAGTGTAATACAGTGGGCCTGATTTTCCCAGCAGTCTCCCACACCTATAAAGGGAGATTTATATTGCCACTGACTGCATCTGCGTCAGTCCTGTTTGTGGCATATCTGCCAGCCACTTTCTGACACTCAAACTGTGTAGTGTAATACAGTGGGCCTGATTTTCCCAGCAGTCTCCCACACCTATAAAGGGAGATTTTAAATCACAACAAGTTTACGTACACCTTCTACCTGGTTTTACAGTACCATATAATGGTTGTTAGTTTGGTTACAGTTTTCCAAGAATGAGGAAGTCTGGTGGAAGAGGTCGTGGCCGTGGGCAGTCATTGCCAGCTGGTAATGATGGCAGTGGTGGTGGTCGTGGAGCATCAGGTGGTCATGGGAAAAGCAATATAGCACCTAAGTCTCAAGTTGTTGAGCCAGCGTCATCGTCTGGCTACACAAGGCCTCGAACGCTCCCTTTTCTGGTAGTCGGAAAACAGCTTTTAAAGCCGGAGCAGCAGGAAAAAGTTTTGGCTTTCCTTGCTGACTCTGCCTCTAGCTCTTTTGCCTCCTCTTCGGAAAGTGCAAAATTTAAAAGCAGGGTGTCGTCAGTGGATGCTCCCGGTCAGTTACAAGTTGCTTCCTTGTGTCCTTCACCCAGAACAACAGTGAAGGATGCATCAGGCGACACAACAGGTTACTCCATGGAGCTCTTTACACATACCGTGCCTTGGGTTAGAAAGGGAAATTGTTAACAGGCCATGCCCATTACAAGATGAATCGGACATGGAGTGCACAGATGCACAGCCACAGCTAGATCATTATGCTGTTCCATTGACTCAGATCACAACATTGCACTCGCAGTGTACTGAGTCAGAATCTGACCCTGATGAGACTATGGTGCCCCGGCCCGAACGCTATAGCACCGGCTTACACGGTGACACAGAGGAAGGTGCACAGGACATAGAAGAGGAGGTGATAGATAACTCAGTTGTTGACCCTGATTGGCAGCCATTGGGGGAAGAGGGTGCCGCTGCCTGTAGCTCAGAAGTGGAGGAGGATGATCTGCTGCATCCATCTACATCACAAAAACTGTCATCTGGCAGGCCTGCATCATGCCCAAAACGTGTGTCAAAAACCACAACAGGTGTAGGACAGCGTTGCAATCCGGTGATAGTAGCATGGCGTGCAAAGCCTGAAAAGGTATTCCATAGTAGGACGAGTGCAGTGTGGCAATTTTTTAACCAAGATCCGAATGATCAGTCCAAAGTAATATGTAAGAAATGCTCCAAGACCTTTAGCAGAGGGAAGAATCTACAAAGTTTAAATACAACGTGCATGCATAGACATCTAACCAGCAGGCACTTAGAAGCAAGGACTAACTACCAAACTTCCCGTACCGTTGATGCACCTCCTCATATTGAAGTTAGTCAGCAACCCAACTTCCCTCACTGGAAGCCCACCGGTTATGGCACCACAAGTAACAAATGTGGAGGTATTGTCGCAAGGCCAAAGCAGTCAGGGTCCGGGACTCACAAGGTTCTTGGTTGGAAACACTGTAGGTAGGCCCACATCAAGAATACCATCACCAAGCCTCTCTCAATCTGCCATTTCCACCCCCCCGCTAGTTCCACCATATGCAGCTCTCCAGTCCAGCTCAGCCTACAAGAGACTCTAGATAGGAAAAGAAAGTACTCTTCCTCTCATCCGCGTACACAGGGTTTGAACGGCTACATTGCTCGACTAATCTCGTTAGAGATGATGCCTTACCGGTTGGTTGAAAGTGAAGCTTTCAAAGCCCTGATGGCCTACGCAGTACCACGCTATGACCTACCCAGTCGACACTTCTTTGCGAGAAAAGCCATCCCAGCACTCCACCAACATGTCTAAGAACGCATTGTCCATGCACTGAGGCAATCGGTCAGTAGAAAGGCGCACCTAACAACTGATGCATGGACCAGTAGGCATGGCCAGGCACGTTACGTGTCCATCACGGCACACTGGGTTAATGTGGTGGATGCAGGGTCCACAGGGGACAGCCATAGTGGCACAGTTCTGCCTAGCCCACGGTCTAGGAAACAGTTGGCTGTAGGCGTTTGCACCTCCTCCTCCTCCAGAAGCGAAAGCTCGTCAACAGAGCTCAGTCGCACGAACACTCCATCCGCAGCTGCCAGTGATGCACCCGTGGTGTCCCATTATGGAACAGCTTGTGGTAAGCGTCAGCAGGCTGTGCTGCAAATGAAGTGTTTGGGCGACAACAGACACACCGCGGAAGTACTGGCCGAGTACTTGCAGCAAGAAACTCAGTCATGGCTGGGCAGTGTACATCTTGAGGCAGGCAAGGTAGTCAGTGATAACGTAAGGAATTTATGGCTGCCATAGCCCTTTCCGAAATGAAACATACCTTGCCTGGCTCACACCTTGAACCTTGTGGTGCAGTGTTTCCTCAAGAATTACCCTGATTTACCAGCCCTGCTCCTGAAGGTGCGCAGACTTTGCTCACACATCCGCCGGTCGTCCGTACACTCCAGCCGTATGCTTAACCATCAGCGATCGCTGAATCTTCCCCAGCACCGCCTAATAATAGACTTTGCAGCAAGGTGGAACTCTACACCGCACATGCTTCAGAGGCTGTGCGAGCAGAGGCATGCTGTCATGTATTTGTGGGAGGATACACATACACGGGCAGGCAGTTGGATGGCAGACATGGAGTTGTCTGGTGTGCAGTAGTCGAAGCTCCAAGACCTCTGTCAAGTCCTTCAGTGTCTTGAGCAATGCACACGGCTGGTCAGTGCGGACGACGCCATCATAAGCATGAGCATCCCACTACTGCGTTTGCTGATGCAAAGTTTGACGCACATTAAGGAGCAGGTGTCTGTGGCCGAGGAGGAGGGAAGCCTTGATGACAGTCAGCCATCTGGTCAGGGAAGTCTCCGGGACGAGGTGGCGGATGAAGAGGAGGAGGAGGATGATGGGGCTGAATATTTATGGGAGGAGGATGCTTCTCAGGGGGCAATAGAAACTGGTGGCATTGCAAGGTCAGGTAGAGGGTTTTTGCGGGCCACAAGTGAGGTAGATTTTCAAGAAAGTGCTCCTCAACCCAGCACAAGCAGTGAATTGACACCTGGAACTTTGGCCCACATGGCAGAGTATGCCTTGCGTATCCTAAAATGGGACCCCCGCGTAATCAAAATGATGACCGATGATGATTACTGGTTGGCCTGCCTCCTGGATCCACGATACAAAGGCAAATTACAAAATATCATGCCACATGAGAACCTTGAGCAAATATTGGCTACCAAACAAGCAACTCTTGTAGACCGTTTGGTTCAGGCATTCCCAGCACACAGCGGCGCTGATGGTTCTCACACGAGCTGTAGGGGGCAACATGGCAGAGGTGCTAGAGGTGCACAAAGCCGAAGTGGCATTGGACAGAGGGGATTTCTCACCAGGTTGTGGAGTGATTTCGTAATGACCGCAGACACGGCAGGTACTGCTGCATCGATTCAAAGTGACAGGAGACAGCATTTGTCCAGTATGGTAACCAACTATTTTTCTGCCATTATCTATGTTCTCCCTCACAGGTCATTCCCCTTTGATTACTGGGCATCTAAACTAGACACCTGGCCCGAATTGGCAGAATATGCATTACAGGAGCTCGCTTGCCCAGCTGCTAGTGTGCTCTCAGAAAGAGTCTTCAGTGCTGCTGGTTCAATACTGACCGAAAAAAGGACACGTCTGGCTCCCCGAAATGTTGATGATCTAACCTTCATTAAAATGAACCAATCATGGATTTTGAATTATTTTGCCCCACCTTCCCCTGCTGACACGTAGCTTGCCAGAAATTTTTTTCTTGTTTTTGGCCTCCTCTTACTGACTGCTCCAATTCCGCCATTTGCAGGTGCCGAATGTCCACCATAGGCCATTTGTATACCTCCCTAAATGGGCTGACTCCCCCCCACAGGGCCGTGGTCACTAGGGTTGAGCGAAACGGGTCGATCATTTTCAAAAGTCGCCGACTTTTGGCTAAGTCGGCGTCTCATGAAACCCGATCCGACCCCTGTGCTTGTCGGCCATGCGGTACGCGACTTTCGCGCCAAAGTCGCGTTTCAATGACGCGAAAAGCGCCATTTCTCAGCCAATGAAGGTGAACGCAGAGTGTGGGCAGTGTGATGACATAGATCCTGGTCCCCACCATCTTAGAGAAGGGCATTGCAGTGATTGGCTTGCTGTCTGCGGCGTCACAGGGGCTATAAAGGGGCGTTCCCGCCGACCGCCATCTTACTGCTGCTGATCTGAGCTTAGGGACAGGTTGCTGCCGCTTCATCAGAAGCAGGGAGAGCGTTAGGCAGGGTCCACTAACCACCAAACCGCTTGTGCTGCAGCGATTTCCACTGTCCAACACCACCTTCGGTGTGCAGGGACTGTGGAAGCTATTTTTTTTTTTTTTTCCCCTCAGCGCTGTAGCTCATTGGGCTGCCCTAGAAGGCTCCGTGATAGCTGTATTGCTGTGTGTACGCCACTGTGGAAACCAACTGCTTTTTTCAAAGCACATATCCTCTTGTTCCTTCCTTTCTGCACAGCTATCTTTTCTGTTTGTCCACACTTTTTATTTAATTTGTGCATCAGTCCACTCCTATTGCTGCCTGCCATACCTGGCTTACATTACTGCAGGGAGATAGTAATTGTAGGACAGTTTTTTTTTTTTTTTTGTTTTTTTTTTGTGGGAGATTAAGATTGGCATTTCTGCTACAGTGCCATCCCTGTGTGTGCCATCTCTCACTGAGTGGGCCATAGAAAGCCTATTTATTTTTTCCGTGATTTGTGTTCTAAAATCTACCTCAACACAAAAACACTACATCAATCAGTGGGAGAAAAATATTGGCCTCAGTCAGGGCTTGTGTGCCACTGCTGTGTGTGCTATCTCTCATTCAGTGGGCTATAGCAAGCCTATTTTTTTTTTTTTTTTTTTTTTTTAATATTATTTGGTTTCTAAAGTCTCCCTGAAAAAAAAAAAAAACCTAAAAAAACAGTGGGAGAGTAATATTGCCCTTTCAGCTTGTGTGCCAGTCTTGACTCCTGGGTGTGCCACCTCTCTCCCTCTCATTCAGTGGGCCATAGAAAGCCTATTTATTTTTTTTTTTAAATATTATTGGGTTTCTAAAGTCTCCCTGAAAAAACAAAAAATACATAAAAAAACAGTGGGAGAGTAATATTGCCCTTTCAGCTTGTGTGCCAGTCTTGACTCCTGGGTGTGCCACCTCTCTCCCTTTCATTCAGTGGGCCATAGAAAGCCTATTTATTTTTTTTTTTTAATATTATTTGGTTTCTAATTCTCCCTGAAAAAAAAAAAAAAAACCTAAAAAAACAGTGGGAGAATAATATTGCCCTTTCAGCTTGTGTGCCAGTCTTGACTCCTGGGTGTGCCACCTCTCTCCCTCTCATTCAGTGGGCCATAGAAAGCCTATTTATTTTTTTTTTTAAATATTATTGGGTTTCTAAAGTCTCCCTGAAAAAACAAAAAATACATAAAAAAACAGTGGGAGAGTAATATTGCCCTTTCAGCTTGTGTGCCAGTCTTGACTCCTGGGTGTGCCACCTCTCTCCCTTTCATTCAGTGGGCCATAGAAAGCCTATTTATTTATTTTTTTTAATATTATTTGGTTTCTAATTCTCCCTGAAAAAAAAAAAAAAAACCTAAAAAAACAGTGGGAGAATAATATTGCCCTTTCAGCTTGTGTGCCAGTCTTGACTCCTGGGTGTGCCACCTCTCTCCCTCTCATTCAGTGGGCCATAGAAAGCCTATTTATTTTTTTTTTTAAATATTATTGGGTTTCTAAAGTCTCCCTGAAAAAACAAAAAATACATAAAAAAACAGTGGGAGAGTAATATTGCCCTTTCAGCTTGTGTGCCAGTCTTGACTCCTGGGTGTGCCACCTCTCTCCCTTTCATTCAGTGGGCCATAGAAAGCCTATTTATTTTTTCCGTGATTTGTGTTCTAAAATCTACCTCAACACAAAAACACTACATCAATCAGTGGGAGAAAAATATTGGCCTCAGTCAGGGCTTGTGTGCCACTGCTGTGTGTGCTATCTCTCATTCAGTGGGCTATAGCAAGCCTATTTTTTTTTTTTTTTTTTTTTTTTTTAATATTATTTGGTTTCTAAAGTCTCCCTGAAAAAAAAAAAAAACCTAAAAAAACAGTGGGAGAGTAATATTGCCCTTTCAGCTTGTGTGCCAGTCTTGACTCCTGGGTGTGCCACCTCTCTCCCTCTCATTCAGTGGGCCATAGAAAGCCTATTTATTTTTTTTTTTAAATATTATTGGGTTTCTAAAGTCTCCCTGAAAAAACAAAAAATACATAAAAAAACAGTGGGAGAGTAATATTGCCCTTTCAGCTTGTGTGCCAGTCTTGACTCCTGGGTGTGCCACCTCTCTCCCTTTCATTCAGTGGGCCATAGAAAGCCTATTTATTTTTTTTTTTTAATATTATTGGGTTTCTAATTCTCCCTGAAAAAAAAAAAAAAAACCTAAAAAAACAGTGGGAGAGTAATATTGCCCTTTCAGCTTGTGTGCCAGTCTTGACTCCTGGGTGTGCCACCTCTGTCCCTCTCATTCAGTGGGCCATAGAAAGCCTTGTTTTTTTTTTTTTTTTTAATATTATTTGGTTTCTAAAGTCTCCCTGAAAATAAAAAAAAAATACATAAAAAAACAGTGGGAGAGTAATATTGCCATTTCAGCTTGTGTGCCAGTCTTGACTCCTGGGTGTGCCACCTCTGTCCCTCTCATTCAGTGGGCCATAGAAAGCCTTGTTTTTTTGTTTTTTTTTTAATATTATTTGGTTTCTAAAGTCTCCCTGAAAATAAAAAAAAAAAAAACATAAAAAAACAGTGGGAGAGTAATATTGCCCTTTCAGCTTGTGTGCCAGTCTTGACTCCTGGGTGTGCCACCTCTGTCCCTCTCATTCAGTGGGCCATAGAAAGCCTTGTTTTTTTTTTTTTTTTTAATATTATTTGGTTTCTAAAGTCTCCCTGAAAATAAAAAAAAAAATACATAAAAAAACAGTGGGAGAGTAATATTGCCATTTCAGCTTGTGTGCCAGTCTTGACTCCTGGGTGTGCCACCTCTGTCCCTCTCATTCAGTGGGCCATAGAAAGCCTTGTTTTTTTGTTTTTTTTTTAATATTATTTGGTTTCTAAAGTCTCCCTGAAAATAAAAAAAAAAAAAACATAAAAAAACAGTGGGAGAGTAATATTGCCCTTTCAGCTTGTGTGCCAGTCTTGACTCCTGGGTGTGCCACCTCTGTCCCTCTCATTCAGTGGGCCATAGAAAGCCTTGTTTGTTTGTTTTTTTTAATATTATTTGGTTTCTAAAGTCTCCCTGAAAATAAAAAAAAAATACATAAAAAAACAGTGGGAGAGTAATATTGCCATTTCAGCTTGTGTGCCAGTCTTGACTCCTGGGTGTGCCACCTCTGTCCCTCTCATTCAGTGGGCCATAGAAAGCCTTGTTTTTTTGTTTTTTTTTTAATATTATTTGGTTTCTAAAGTCTCCCTGAAAATAAAAAAAAAATACATAAAAAAACAGTGGGAGAGTAATATTGCCATTTCAGCTTGTGTGCCAGTCTTGACTCCTGGGTGTGCCACCTCTCTCTCTAATTGTGGGCCATAGAAAGCCTTTTTATTTTTTTCCTTCATTTGTGTTTTAAAATCAACCTCAACACAAAAACACTACATCAATCAGTGGGAGAAAAATATTGGCCTCAGTCAGGGCTTGTGTGCCACTCCTGTGCGTGCCATCTCTCATTCAGTGGGCCATAGAAAGCCTTGTTTTTTTGTTTTTTTTTAAATATTATTTGGTTTCTAAAGTCTCACAGAGAAAAAAAAAAAAAAAAATTAGGTGGGAGATTAATATTGACATTAGTGCTTGAGTGACAGTCCTGCGTGTGTGTCATCTCTGTGATTTGGTGTCACAGAAAACAGAGTGTGTAACATTGTGCCTGATTTTCCTTGTGGTCTCACCAACCTGTTAAGGGATATTGAAATCATACTGAAGTTATAGCTCACCGTGTAAGTTGTTTGACAGCAACAAATAAAGTTAGTTTGGTTACGATTTTTAAACAATGAGGAAGTCTGGTGCAAGAGGTCGTCGTGGGCGTTCATTGTCAGCTGGTAATGATGGTAGTGGTAGTGGAGCATCAGGTGGTCGTGGGGATAAAAATATTCCACCTAAGTCTGGAGCTGTGGAGCCAGTTTCGTCGTCAGGCTACACAAGGCCTCGAACGCTCTCTTTTCTGGGAGTAGGAAAACCGCTTTTAAAGGCTGAGCAGCAACAGCAAGTTTTGGCTTACATTGCAGACTCAGCCTCTAGCTCTTTTGCCTCCTCTTCCGAAACTGGTAAATGTAAAAGCAGCGCGTCGCTTGTGGATGTTCACGGTCAGGGACAAGTCGCTTCCTTGTCCTCCTCAGCAAAAACTACAACAAGAGAGAAGGATGCAGCAGGCGACACAACGGGTCACTCCATGGAGCTCTTTACACATACCGTCCCTGGCTTAGAAAGTGAAACATTTAACAGGCCATGCCCATTACAAGTAGATTCTGACATGGAGTGCACTGATGCACAGCCACAGCCAGAGTACTATGCTGCTCCTTTGACTCAGACCACCACATTGCCCTCTCAGGGTACAGATCCACAATCAGACCCTGATGAGACTATGTTGCCCCGCCACGAACGCTATACCACCGACCGACACAGTGACACAGATGAAGTTGCACACGAGCTCGAAGAGGAGGTAATAGATGACCCAGTTATTGACCCCGATTGGCAGCCATTGGGGGAACAGGGTGCAGGCGGCAGTAGTTCAGAAGCGGAGGTGGAGGAGGGGCCGCAGCAGGCATCAACATCGCAACAGGTTCCATCTGCCGGGCCCGTATCTGGCCCAAAACGCGTGTCAAAGCCAAAACCTGTTGGAGGACAGCGTGGCCATCCGGTTAAAGCTCAGTCTGCAATCCCTGAAAAGGGATCCGAGTCTAGGAAGAGTGCAGTCTGGCATTTTTTTAAACAACATCCAACTGATCAGCGCAAAGTCATCTGTCAAAAATGTTCAACTAGCTTAAGCAGAGGTCAGAATCTGAAAAGTCTAAATACTAGTTGCATGCATAGACACTTAACCACCATGCATTTTCAAGCCTGGACTAACTACCAAACGTCCCTTAAGGTTGTAGCACCCTCGGCCAATGAAGCTAGTCAGCAACGCAACATCCCTTCCGTCACTGTAAGGCCACCATTTTCCGCACCACCGGCAGTATCTGTGCAGGTTTCTTTGCCAGCCAAAAGCAGTCAGGGTCAGGGAATCACCAGTTTAGTAGGAGGAAATATTGCATCTAGGGCACCGGCGGAAACAATACCGTCTCCAACCGTCTCTCAGTCTGCCATGTACACCGGCACACCCGAAAGTTCCACGATCTCCTGCTCTCCAGTCCAGCTCACCCTACATGAGACTCTGGTTAGAAAAAGGAAGTACTTATCCTCGCATCCGCGTACACAGGGTTTTAACGCCCACATAGCTAGACTAATCTCGTTAGAGATGATGCCCTACCGTTTAGTTGAAAGCGAAGCTTTTAAAGCCCTGATGGAGTACGCTGAACCACGATACGAGCTACCTAGTCGACACTTTTTTTCCAGAAAAGCCATCCCAGCCCTGCACCAGCATGTTAAACAGCGCATCGTCCATGCACTTAGGCAATCTGTGAGTACAAAGGTGCACCTGACTACAGATGCATGGACCAGTAGGCATGGCCAGGGACGTTATGTGTCCATCACGGCACACTGGGTGAATGTGGTGGATGCAGGGTCCACAGGCGACATCAATTTAGGGACAGTTGTGCCTAGCCCACGGTCTAGGAAACAGTTGGCTGTAGGCGTTCGCACCCCCTCCTCCTCCTCCTCGTCCTCCTGCAGAAGCTACAGCTCTTCCACAGAACGCAGTCGGCCAACCACTCCATCGGCAGATGACACTGTTGCACACCAGTTGTCCCATTATGGGCCAGCTACTGCCAAGCGTCAGCAGGCTGTATTGGCTATGAAGTGTTTGGGCGACAACAGACACACCGCGGAAGTTCTGTCCGAGTTCTTGCAACAAGAAACGCAGTCGTGGCTGGGCACAGTAGATCTTGAGGCAGGCAAGGTAGTGAGTGATAACGGAAGGAATTTCATGGCTGCCATCTCCCTTTCCCAACTGAAACACATTCCTTGCCTGGCTCACACCTTAAACCTGGTGGTGCAGTGCTTATTGAAAACTTATCCTGGGTTCTCCGACCTGCTCCTCAAAGTGCGTGCACTTTGCTCACATATCCGACGTTCGCCTGTACACGCCAGCCGTATGCAGACCTATCAGCGGTCTTTGAACCTTCCCCAGCATCGCCTAATCATAGACGTTGCAACAAGGTGGAACTCAACACTGCACATGCTTCAGAGACTGTGCGAACAGAGGCGTGCTGTTATTTATTTGTGGGAGGATACACGGGCAGGCAGTAGGATGGCAGACATGGAGTTGTCAGGTGTGCAGTGGTCGAAGATACAAGACATGTGTCAAGTCCTTCAGTGTTTTGAGGAATGCACACGGCTGGTTAGTGCAGACAACGCCGTAATAAGCATGAGCATCCCCCTAATGCGTCTGCTGATGCAAAGTTTGACGCACATAAAGGAGCAGGCGTCTGCACCAGAGGAAGAGGGAAGCCTTGATGACAGTCAGCCATTGTCTGGTCAGGGCAGTGTACAGGACGAGGTAGCGGGCGAAGAGGAGGTGGAGGACGAGGAGGATGATGGGGATGAGTATATTTTTAATGCGGAAACTTTCACGGGGGCACAGGAAATTGGTTGCGTGTCACGGCCGGGTTCTGGTTTTTTGAGGGACACAAGTGACGTAGATTTGCCTGCAACTGCCCCTCAACCAATCACAACCGGAGATTTGGCAACTGGAACTTTGGCCCACATGGCGGATTATGCCTTACGTATCCTAAAAAGGGACACACGCATTACGAAAATGATGAACGATGACGATTACTGGTTGGCCTGCCTCCTTGATCCACGCTATAAAGGCAAATTGCAAAATATTATGCCACATGAGAACTTGGAACTAATATTAGCAACCAAACAATCAACTCTTGTTGACCGTTTGCTTCAGGCATTCCCAGCACACAGCGCACGTGATCGTTCTCACACAAGCTCCAGGGGGCAGCAGACTAGGAGTGTTAGGGGTGCACACATCAGAAGTGGCGTTGGACAGAGGGGTTTTCTGACCAGGTTGTGGAGTGATTTTGCTATGACCGCAGACAGGACAGGTACTGCTGCATCAATTGAAAGTGACAGGAGACAACATTTGTCCAGTATGGTTACTAACTATTTTTCATCCCTTATCGATGTTCTCCCTCAACCGTCATTCCCATTTGATTACTGGGCCTCCAAATTAGACACCTGGCCAGAATTGGCAGAATATGCATTGCAGGAGCTTGCTTGCCCGGCAGCAAGTGTCCTATCAGAAAGAGTATTCAGTGCTGCAGGTTCAATATTAACCGAAAAAAGGACTCGTCTGGCTACCCAAAATGTTGACGATCTAACATTCATTAAAATGAACCACAACTGGATTTCGAAATCTTTTGCCCCACCTTGCCCGGCCGACACCTAGCTTTCCTATGAAAAGCTCTTGCCTGTGAATTACTTTTCTAATGTCTAATTTGCTGCAGCTGATTGTACAGCATACGACATGTTTACACCTCCCTAAATGGCAAAACTCCCCACACGGGGCCGTGGTATCGCGACTTGGCGCAAGCACCCGTGAGACTGCTGTTTGTCTGAAGAGGTGGGTGTGCTCGCTTTTGGTTGACGGCATTGCTACTGGGTCCCTCATAGTACAATGTAGTGTCTCTGGCGGTGGTGGTGCGCACCCAACGTCAGACACACCGTTGTAACATGAGGGGCCCTGGGGCGGTCCCGCCGGCCTCAAGAGAGTTCCCCCCTACCCCAGCTCAAAATGTGCTCTACCACGTGCAAAATTATGTCGCACAGCTCCACCAATCTTTAGTCTATTCGCTGACATCATTCAATGTCTGGCACTGACAATACAAATTTGTAGACATCTATGATGCAACTTAAAGTAGTCTGTGTCTGTGTCCTATATTGGCACCATTAAATAGTTACTGCCAAATTACTATGTCAGAAACTCAGTAGATGAGCCCACCCCTGTACCTAAGTATGCCACCTTTTTTTTTTGTTTTGGTTGTTTTGCGAGACATTAACATCTATTTATATTTTGGGAGTACTGGGACAGACACTCCTTGCACTACTCCTCCACTCACCACCAAGCTGCCTGTGTATCCATGTAACCGCTGTAAAACTGCCATGAGCCTATTGTTTGTTATTTTAGGCCTTTGATAGCCTGTCTGCGGTCCCTACTTTAAATACTCCTCCACTCACCACCAAGCTGCCTGTGTATCCATGTAACCGCTGTAAAACTGCCATGAGCCTATTGTTTGTTATTTTAGGCCTTTGATAGCCTGTCTGCGGTCCCTACTTTAAATACTCCTCCACTGACCAGACCACTGCTGCCCGTGTACCCCTGGAACCAATTATAAAGTGCCTACAGCCAGCCCATTTTCTTATGTTAGGCCTTTGAAGCCTGTCTGCGGTCCCTACTTTAAATACTCCTCCACTGACCAGACCACTGCTGCCCGTGTACCCCTGGAACCAATTATAAAGTGCCTACAGCCAGCCCATTTTCTTATGTTAGGCCTTTGAAGCCTGTCTGCGGTCCCTACTTTAAATACTCCTCCACTCACCACCACCAAGCTGCCTGCCCGTGTATCCATGTAACCGCTGTGAAACTGCCATGAGCCTATTGTTTGTTATTTTAGGCCTTTGATAGCCTGTCTGCGGTCCCTACTTTAAATACTCCTCCACTGACCAGACCACTGCTGCCCGTGTACCCCTGGAACCAATTATAAAGTGCCTACAGCCAGCCCATTTTCTTATGTTAGGCCTTTGAAGCCTGTCTGCGGTCCCTACTTTAAATACTCCTCCACTGACCAGACCACTGCTGCCCGTGTACCCCTGGAACCAATTATAAAGTGCCTACAGCCAGCCCATTTTCTTATGTTAGGCCTTTGAAGCCTGTCTGCGGTCCCTACTTTAAATACTCCTCCACTCACCACCACCAAGCTGCCTGCCCGTGTATCCATGTAACCGCTGTGAAACTGCCATGAGCCTATTGTTTGTTATTTTAGGCCTTTGATAGCCTGTCTGCGGTCCCTACTTTAAATACTCCTCCACTCACCACCAAGCTGCCTGTGTATCCATGTAACCGCTGTAAAACTGCCATGAGCCTATTGTTTGTTATTTTAGGCCTTTGATAGCCTGTCTGCGGTCCCTACTTTAAATACTCCTCCACTGACCAGACCACTGCTGCCCGTGTACCCCTGGAACCAATTATAAAGTGCCTACAGCCAGCCCATTTTCTTATGTTAGGCCTTTGAAGCCTGTCTGCGGTCCCTACTTTAAATACTCCTCCACTGACCAGACCACTGCTGCCCGTGTACCCCTGGAACCAATTATAAAGTGCCTACAGCCAGCCCATTTTCTTATGTTAGGCCTTTGAAGCCTGTCTGCGGTCCCTACTTTAAATACTCCTCCACTCACCACCACCAAGCTGCCTGCCCGTGTATCCATGTAACCGCTGTGAAACTGCCATGAGCCTATTGTTTGTTATTTTAGGCCTTTGATAGCCTGTCTGCGGTCCCTACTTTAAATACTCCTCCACTGACCAGACCACTGCTGCCCGTGTACCCCTGGAACCAATTATAAAGTGCCTACAGCCAGCCCATTTTCTTATGTTAGGCCTTTGAAGCCTGTCTGCGGTCCCTACTTTAAATACTCCTCCACTGACCAGACCACTGCTGCCCGTGTACCCCTGGAACCAATTATAAAGTGCCTACAGCCAGCCCATTTTCTTATGTTAGGCCTTTGAAGCCTGTCTGCGGTCCCTACTTTAAATACTCCTCCACTGACCAGACCACTGCTGCCCGTGTACCCCTGGAACCAATTATAAAGTGCCTACAGCCAGCCCATTTTCTTATGTTAGGCCTTTGAAGCCTGTCTGCGATCCCTACTTTAAATACTCCTCCACTCACCACCACCAAGCTGCCTGCCCGTGTATCCATGTAACCGCTGTGAAACTGCCATGAGCCTATTGTTTGTTATTTTAGGCCTTTGAT
The DNA here is from genome assembly GCF_051348905.1 of Ranitomeya variabilis. Taxonomy (NCBI): domain Eukaryota; kingdom Metazoa; phylum Chordata; class Amphibia; order Anura; family Dendrobatidae; genus Ranitomeya; species Ranitomeya variabilis. Next base: position 879,768,520 of record NC_135232.1, on the reverse strand, counting down.
AGCCTGTCTGCGGTCCCTACTTTAAATACTCCTCCACTCACCACCAAGCTGCCTGTGTATCCATGTAACCGCTGTAAAACTGCCATGAGCCTATTGTTTGTTATTTTAGGCCTTTGATAGCCTGTCTGCGGTCCCTACTTTAAATACTCCTCCACTGACCACCAAGCTGCCTGCCCGTGTATCCATGTAACCGCTGTGAAACTGCCATGAGCCTATTGTTTGTTATGTTAGGCCTTTGATAGCCTGTCTGCGGTCCCTACTTTAAATACTCCTCCACTGACCAGACCACTGCTGCCCGTGTACCCCTGGAACCAATTATATCGTGCCTACAGCCAGCCCATTTTCTTATGTTAGGCCTTTGAAGCCTGTCTGCGGTCCCTACTTTAAATACTCCTCCACTGACCAGACCACTGCTGCCCGTGTACCCCTGGAACCAATTATAAAGTGCCTACAGCCAGCCCATTTTCTTATGTTAGGCCTTTGAAGCCTGTCTGCGGTCCCTACTTTAAATACTCCTCCACTGACCAGACCACTGCTGCCCGTGTACCCCTGGAACCAATTATAAAGTGCCTACAGCCAGCCCATTTTCTTATGTTAGGCCTTTGAAGCCTGTCTGCGGTCCCTACTTTAAATACTCCTCCACTCACCACCACCAAGCTGCCTGCCCGTGTATCCATGTAACCGCTGTGAAACTGCCATGAGCCTATTGTTTGTTATTTTAGGCCTTTGATAGCCTGTCTGCGGTCCCTACTTTAAATACTCCTCCACTCACCACCAAGCTGCCTGTGTATCCATGTAACCGCTGTAAAACTGCCATGAGCCTATTGTTTGTTATTTTAGGCCTTTGATAGCCTGTCTGCGGTCCCTACTTTAAATACTCCTCCACTGACCACCAAGCTGCCTGCCCGTGTATCCATGTAACCGCTGTGAAACTGCCATGAGCCTATTGTTTGTTATGTTAGGCCTTTGATAGCCTGTCTGCGGTCCCTACTTTAAATACTCCTCCACTGACCAGACCACTGCTGCCCGTGTACCCCTGGAACCAATTATAAAGTGCCTACAGCCAGCCCATTTTCTTATGTTAGGCCTTTGAAGCCTGTCTGCGGTCCCTACTTTAAATACTCCTCCACTCACCACCACCAAGCTGCCTGCCCGTGTATCCATGTAACCGCTGTGAAACTGCCATGAGCCTATTGTTTGTTATTTTAGGCCTTTGATAGCCTGTCTGCGGTCCCTACTTTAAATACTCCTCCACTCACCACCAAGCTGCCTGTGTATCCATGTAACCGCTGTAAAACTGCCATGAGCCTATTGTTTGTTATTTTAGGCCTTTGATAGCCTGTCTGCGGTCCCTACTTTAAATACTCCTCCACTCACCACCAAGCTGCCTGCCCGTGTATCCATGTAACCGCTGTGAAACTGCCATGAGCCTATTGTTTGTTATGTTAGGCCTTTGATAGCCTGTCTGCGGTCCCTACTTTAAATACTCCTCCACTGACCAGACCACTGCTGCCCGTGTACCCCTGGAACCAATTATAAAGTGCCTACAGCCAGCCCATTTTCTTATGTTAGGCCTTTGAAGCCTGTCTGCGGTCCCTACTTTAAATACTCCTCCACTGACCAGACCACTGCTGCCCGTGTACCCCTGGAACCAATTATAAAGTGCCTACAGCCAGCCCATTTTCTTATGTTAGGCCTTTGAAGCCTGTCTGCGGTCCCTACTTTAAATACTCCTCCACTGACCAGACCACTGCTGCCCGTGTACCCCTGGAACCAATTATAAAGTGCCTACAGCCAGCCCATTTTCTTATGTTAGGCCTTTGAAGCCTGTCTGCGGTCCCTACTTTAAATACTCCTCCACTCACCACCACCAAGCTGCCTGCCCGTGTATCCATGTAACCGCTGTGAAACTGCCATGAGCCTATTGTTTGTTATTTTAGGCCTTTGATAGCCTGTCTGCGGCCCCTACTTGCAATACTCCTCCACTGACCACAATGCTGCCTGGAGTGCCTGCCTGTGTATCCATGTAACCGATGTAAAACTGCCATGACTGCCTACTGTTTGTTATTTTAGGCCTTTGATAGCCTGTCTGCAGCCCCTACTTGCAATACTCCTCCACTGACCACACCAATGCTGCCCGTGTACCCCTGGAACCTATTTAAAAGTTCATAGAGCCTAGTTATATATTTTATTTACTATTAATAAGGCCATGATGGACTACGCTGTACCACGCTACAAGCTAACCAGTCGACACTTCTTTTGCGAGAAAAGCCATCCCAACCCTCCACCAGCATGTAGAAGACCGCATTGTCCATGCACTCTGGCAATCTGTGAGTACAAAGGTGCACCTGACAACAGACGCATGGACCTGTAGGCATGGCCACGGAAGATTACGTGTCCATTACGGCGCAATGGGTTAATGTGGTGGATGCATGGTCCACAGGGGACAGCCTACTAAGTCTGTCTGCAGTCCCTAATTCAAATTGTCCTCCACTGTCTAAATCGGAACTTCCACCTTCTGGCTTTCGGCCTATAGTATCAGAAATTAAACTGCATTTGGCCTTCAACTTTGGTTAGGGCCTACTAACGGCTTCTGCCCCTCCCTGGTGTTGTCCTCAACTAAATAAAGCTGAGCTTCAACCTTCCGGCTCTCATTATGTGGTTTTAAAAAAAAAAATGGTGGTTAGGGCCTACTAACGGCTTCTGCCCCTCCCTGGTGTTGTCCTCAACTAAATAAAGCTGAGCTTCAACCTTCCGGCTCTCATTATGTGGTTTTAAAACAAAAATGGTGGTTAGGGCCTACTAACGGCTTCTGCCCCTCCCTGGTGTTGTCCTCAACTAAATAAAGCTGAGCTTCAACCTTCCGGCTCTCATTAAGTGGTTTTAAAACAAAAATGGTGGTTAGGGCCTACTAACGGCTTCTGCCCCTCCCTGGTGTTGTCCTCAACTAAATAAAGCTGAGCTTCAACCTTCCGGCTCTCATTATGTGGTTTTAAAAAAAAAAATGGTGGTTAGGGCCTACTAACGGCTTCTGCCCCTCCCTGGTGTTGTCCTCAACTAAATAAAGCTGAGCTTCAACCTTCCGGCTCTCATTAAGTGGTTTTAAAAAAAAAATGGTGGTTAGGGCCTACTAACGGCTTCTGCCCCTCCCTGGTGTTGTCCTCAACTAAATAAAGCTGAGCTTCAACCTTCCGGCTCTCATTAAGTGGTTTTAAAACAAAAATGGTGGTTAGGGCCTACTAACGGCTTCTGCCCCTCCCTGGTGTTGTCCTCAACTAAATAAAGCTGAGCTTCAACCTTCCGGCTCTCATTATGTGGTTTTAAAAAAAAAAATGGTGGTTAGGGCCTACTAACGGCTTCTGCCCCTCCCTGGTGTTGTCCTCAACTAAATAAAGCTGAGCTTCAACCTTCCGGCTCTCATTAAGTGGTTTTAAAACAAAAATGGTGGTTAGGGCCTACTAACGGCTTCTGCCCCTCCCTGGTGTTGTCCTCAACTAAATAAAGCTGAGCTTCAACCTTCCGGCTCTCATTATGTGGTTTTAAAAAAAAAAATGGTGGTTAGGGCCTACTAACGGCTTCTGCCCCTCCCTGGTGTTGTCCTCAACTAAATAAAGCTGAGCTTCAACCTTCCGGCTCTCATTAAGTGGTTTTAAAACAAAAATGGTGGTTAGGGCCTACTAACGGCTTCTGCCCCTCCCTGGTGTTGTCCTCAACTAAATAAAGCTGAGCTTCAACCTTCCGGCTCTCATTATGTGGTTTTAAAACAAAAATGGTGGTTAGGGCCTACTAACGGCTTCTGCCCCTCCCTGGTGTTGTCCTCAACTAAATAAAGCTGAGCTTCAACCTTCCGGCTCTCATTAAGTGGTTTTAAAACAAAAATGGTGGTTAGGGCCTACTAACGGCTTCTGCCCCTCCCTGGTGTTGTCCTCAACTAAATAAAGCTGAGCTTCAACCTTCCGGCTCTCATTATGTGGTTTTAAAAAAAAAAATGGTGGTTAGGGCCTACTAACGGCTTCTGCCCCTCCCTGGTGTTGTCCTCAACTAAATAAAGCTGAGCTTCAACCTTCCGGCTCTCATTAAGTGGTTTTAAAAAAAAAATGGTGGTTAGGGCCTACTAACGGCTTCTGCCCCTCCCTGGTGTTGTCCTCAACTAAATAAAGCTGAGCTTCAACCTTCCGGCTCTCATTAAGTGGTTTTAAAACAAAAATGGTGGTTAGGGCCTACTAACGGCTTCTGCCCCTCCCTGGTGTTGTCCTCAACTAAATAAAGCTGAGCTTCAACCTTCCGGCTCTCATTAAGTGGTTTTAAAACAAAAATGGTGGTTAGGGCCTACTAACGGCTTCTGCCCCTCCCTGGTGTTGTCCTCAACTAAATAAAGCTGAGCTTCAACCTTCCGGCTCTCATTATGTGGTTTTAAAAAAAAAAATGGTGGTTAGGGCCTACTAACGGCTTCTGCCCCTCCCTGGTGTTGCCCTCAACTAAATAAAGCTGAGCTTCAACCTTCTGCTCCAAATTACCATTTTAAAAAATGCAATAGGCTTTTCCGGCCTACTAAAGGTGTCTGCCACTCCCTGGTGTTGTCCTCAACTGAACAAAGCTGAGCTTCCACATTCTGGCTTTCGCCCTATACTATCAGATATTAAACTGCATTTGGCCTACTAGTGTGGTTAGGCCCTTGAAACAGTGTCTGCTGCTCTTGGGTTTGCTACTCCACTGAACAAAGCAATGCCGCCTGTTTAGTCCTGTTACCAATTTTGAACTGCATGTAGCCTACTTTATTCTTTGGCCCTATATCTGTTTCCTCCTCATCCTGCCCATTGCCCAGCCACTGCTAAATGAGTCTGCTGGTACATTGACCTAGACCACTACATTCCCCTTGTACTCTACACAGCCAGAATCTGTCCCTGCTGAAAGTAAGGTTCCCCTTCCCGCATGTTATACCACCTTACACAGGGACAAAGAGGAAGGTGCAGATGAAAGTGCAGGTTCCTTCATCAGGTGGGGGGGCATACTCGTTGGCGACGTCACTGGCACAGGGCCCCTCAGAGTACGCAAAAGTGTCGCTGCTGGTGGGAGGCGCCCCCGCCATGCAAACACACCGCCGTACTTTGAGGGGCCCTGTGCCAGTGGCAATGCGAACGAGTGGGCCCCCCCCTGCTTGCTCAGGATCACAGCACTTGCAACTTTTAAATACTTACCTTTCCCTGCAACACCGCCGTGACGTAGTCCGCATTTCCTGGGCCCACGAAAAACTTGAGCCGGCCCTACTCCCCCCACAACTTTTGCCAAATGACCCCCAATTCCCTATGCCCAACTATTATTATAAAGTTAATTAAGATTGACAAGCTTCAGAAACAAGAATGGATGTTTTTGGCATTAAAATGGGCACTGTAGGTGTTTTCCTGGCCTCCACTCACTGCCGACTATGCTTCCCCATTGACTTGCATTGGGTTTCGTGTTTCGGTCGATCCCCGACTTTTAGCGATAATCGGCCGACTGCACTCGACTCGACTCTGGACAAAATCGGGTTTCCCAAAACCCTACTCGATCTTAAAAAAATGAAAGTCGCTCAACCCTAGTGGTCACAACGTGGCGCAAGCACCCGTGTGAGTGCCGTTTGCCTGGACAGGTGGGTGTGCCCACTCTTGGGCCACGGCACTGGCACAGGGTCCCTCATAGTACAATGAAGTGTCTCTGACGATGGTGGTGCACAACCAACGTCAGACACACCATCGTAATATGAGGGGCCCTGGGCCAGTACCGCCTCCCACGAGAGAGTGTTCCCCCCAGCTCAAACTGTGCTCTACCACTTGCAAAACTTTCCTCTCTCTGCCCCACCACTGTGTAGTCAGTGCTGTTAAATCCTTAAATGGCACTGCCATAACAAATTTGTTGCAATGATAGATGATAGTAAAAATATACAGGGGCCCTGGCCTCCATTTAGACCCCTTAATACTTTGCGCCAACTACCCCTGTCTGCAACTCTGCAGAGGAGCCCACCCCTGTACCTCGCTATGCCACCAGTTTATTTATGACCAATTCCTTGGCTGACATTTAGGCCACTTTAGTATTTTGGCCTACTAACTATGTCAGCCACTTCTAACAGTTGACCTCCGCTGAACAAAGCTATGCCACCTCTGTACTCCTGTTACCAATTGTGAACTGCATGTAGCCAACTTACTTATTTGTGCCTAGTAACTGTGTCAGCCTCTCATAACAGTTGTCCTCCCACGCTGAAACAAGCTAGCCCGCCAGGTTAGTCCTGCTAGCAGTTTAGAACTGCATGAAGCCACCGTTTTTTAGTTTAGGCCTCTGTCTGTCTGTCTGTCGGTGCCACCCATTACAACAGCCCCCCTGAAACAAGCTAGGCCGCCAGGTTAGTCCTGCTAGCAGTTTTTTAACTGCATTTAGACACCTTTTTTTAGGTTAGGCCTCTGTCTGTCTGTCTGTCTGTCGGCGCCACACATTACAACTGTCCCCCCCTGAAACAAGCTAGGCCGCCCGGTTAGTCCTGCTAGCAGTTTTTGAGTTGCATTTAGACACCTTTTTTTAGGTTAGGCCTCTGTCTGTCTGTCTGTCTGTCGGCGCCACACATTACAACTGTCCCCCCCTGAAACAAGCTAGGCCGCCAGGTTAGTCCTGCTTGCAGTTTAGAACTGCATGAAGCCACCGTTTTTTATTTTAGGCCTCTGTCTGTCTGTCTGTCTGTCGGCGCCATACATTGCAACAGTACCCCCCTGAAACAAGCTAGGCCGCCAGGTTAGTCCTGCTAGCAGTTTTTGGACTGCATTTAGACACCTTTTTTTTAGGTTAGGCCCCTGTCTGTCTGTCTGTCTGTCGGCGCCACACATTACAACAGTCCCCCCCTGAAACAAGCTAGGCCGCCAGGTTAGTCCTGCTAGCAGTTTTTTAACTGCATTTAGACACCTTTTTTGTAGGTTAGGTCTCTGACTGTCTGTCTGTCGGCGCCACACATTACAACTGTCCCCCCCTGAAACAAGCTAGGCCGCCAGGTTAGTCCTGCTAGCAGTTTTTGAACTGCATATAGACACCTTTTTTTAGGTTAGGCCTCTGTCTGTCTGTCTGTCTTCGCCACACATTACATCTGTCCCCCCCTGAAACAAGGTAGGCCGCCTGTGTACTCCTCTTACCAATCTAGAACAGCAGTTAGCCTACTTATTTATTTTGTCCTAGTAACTGTGTCAGACTGTCACAACAGTTGTCCTCCACCGCTGAACCCAGCAAGGCCGCCTGTGTACTCCTCTTACCAATTGTGAACTGTATATAGCCTTCTTTTTTATTTTAGGCCTACTCAGTGTGTCAGAACCACTAATTACACTTGTCCTCCTCCGCTGAACCACGCTATGCCGACTGTGTACCCCTATTCCAAATTTTGAACTGCAATTAGCCATCTTTTTTAATTGTAGGCCTACTCTGTCTGTCTGAGCCACTTATTACAGTTGTCCTCCGCTGAACAAAGCTTTGTAGCCTGTGTACTCCACTAACCAATTTTGAACTGCATTTTGCCTACTTTCTTATGTATGCCTACTAACTGTGTCTGCCTCCCATTACAGTTGTCCTCCACTCAACAAAGCTGAGCCTCAGTTTTCATCCGATGTCAGATATTTAACTGCATTTGGCCTACTTGTTTGGTTGGGCCCTAGTAACGGTGTCTGCTGCTCCTTGGTGTTCTCCTCCACTGAACAAAGCTGACCTTCAATCTTCAGGCTTTCGGCCTATAGGAAATTTTAAACTGCATTTGACCTACTACTTTGGTTGGGCCCTAGTAACGGTGTCTGCCGCTCCTTGCTTGTCTCCTCCACTGAACAAAGCTGAGCTTCAATCTTCAGGCTTTCGGCCTATAGGAAATTTCAAAATGCATTTGGGCTACTGGTTTGGTTGGGCCCTACTAACGGTGTCTGCCGCTCCTTGGTGTTCTCCTGTGCTTTTCTCCTGAGCTTCAATCTTCAGGCTTTCGGCCTGTATTTAGAATTTTAAACTGCATTTGGGCTACTAGTTTGGTTGGGCCCTACTAACGGTGTCTGCCGCTCCTTGGTGTTTTCCTCCACCGATTAAAGCTGAGCTTCAATCTTCAGGCTTTCGGCCTGTATTTAGAATTTTAAACTGCATTTGGCCTACTAGTTTGGTTGGGGCCTACTAACGGTGTCTGCCGCTCCTTGGTGTTCTCCAGGTTTTTTTTCCTGAGCTTCAATCTTCTGGCTTTCGGCCTATATTTTTAATATGAAACTGCATTTGGGATACTAGTTTGGTTGGGCCTACTAACGGTGTCTGCCGCTCCTTGCTTTTCTTCTCCACTGAACAAAGCTGAGCTTCAATCTTCAGGCTTTCGGCCTAAAGGAATTTTTAAAATGCATTTGGCCTACTAGTTTGGTTGGGCCATAGTAACGGTGTCTGCTGCTCCTTGGTGTTCTCCTCCACTGAACAAAGCTGAGCTTCAATCTTCAGGCTTTCGGCCTATATCAGATATTTAACTGCATTGGGGACACTAGTTTGGTTGGGGTCTACTAACGGTGTCTGCCGCTCCTTGGTGTTCTCCTCCACTGAACAAAGCTGAGCTTCAATCTTCAGGCTTTCGGCATATATCAGATATTAAACAGCATTTGGCCTACTAGTTTGGTTGGGGCCTACTAACGGTGTCTGCCGCTCTTTGGTGTTCTCCTCCACTGAACAAAACAGTGCCACCTGTTTACTCCTGTTACCAATTTTGAACTTTATTTGGCCCTCTTTATTATTTGGGACTACTAACTGTGTCTGCCTCTCATTACAGTTGTCCTCCAATGAACAAAGCAATGCTGCCTGCTTAGTCCTGTTACCAACTTTGAACTGCATTTAGCCCACTTTATTATTTGGGCCTATATCTGTGTTTCCTCCTCATCCTGCCCATTGCCCAGCCAGTGCTACATGAGTCTGCTGGTACATTGACCCAGACCACTACATTCCCCTTGCACGCTACACAGCCAGAATCTGACCCTGCTGAAATTCAGGTTCCCCTTTCCGCATACTATACCACCTTACACGGAGACAAAGAGGTGGGGAGGGCATACTCGTTGGCGACGTCACTGTCACAGGGCCCCTCATAGTATGCAAAAGTGTCTCTGCCGGTGGGAGGTGCCCCCGCCGTCAAACACAACGCCGTACTTTGAGGGGCCCTGTGCCAGTGCCAATGCGAACGAGTGGGCCCCCCCTGCTTGCTCAGGATCACAGCACTTGCAAAGTTGAAATACTGACCTCTCCCTGCTCCACCGTCGTGATGTAGTCCGCGTTTCCTGGGCCCACTAAAAACCTTGAGCCAGCCCTAACCCCCCCACAACTTTAGTCAAATGACCCCCAATTTTCAATGCCTAACTATTATTATAAGGTAAATTAAGATTCACAAGCTTAAGTGACACGAATTGATGTTTTTGACATTAAAATGGGCACTGTAGGTGTTTTCCTGTCCTCCACTCACCGCCGACTTTACTCCCCCATTGACTTACATTGGGTTTCGTGTTTCGGTCGATCCCCGACTTTGCGCGATAATCGGCCGATTTCACTCGACTCGACTTTTGACAAAGTCGGGTTTCGCGAAACCCGACTCGATCCTAAAAAAGTAAAAGTCGCTCATCCCTACTGACTGGCATACCCACATGTTCCAGGTAAAAGTGGTAGCAGATTCGCTCAGAGCCACGGGCTTGACGGCGAATCCCAAGAAATGCGCGATAGTGCTTGATGAAGCCCAGTACTTAGGGATTGTAATTGGCCGTGGGGATATCAAACCCCAAATAAAAACATTTTTTGAGGGGTGACTTGCAGATTATTTTGGAGCACATAATTTTTTGATCGCTTTTTATGCAGATGTTTTAAACACAGAATGAAGAAAAACCAGCAATTCACTTATTGTTTTCATTTTTTATATTTTGCGCCTTTCGCTGAGTGATAAAAGTGATAAGACAGATTTAATCGTCGGCTCGGTATGATTACAGCAATACTTGATTTAAATATATTTTTATGCTTTGCTATTTTTACACATTAAAAACAATATATTACAAAAATGAATTTTGTTTTTGCATCCTCATATTCTGAGAGCTGTAACTTCTTTTTATTTTTTTGCCAAATGAGCAATATTAGGGCTTGTTTGGCGTTTTCATTTATACAATTTTTTTTACATACGACTCTTTGATTGTTTTTTATTCACTTTTTTGTGAGTCCATATGATGAAAAAGTGACATTTTTGACATGTTTTATAAAAAATAAAACATGTCAAAAATGTCACTTTTTCATCATATGGACTCACAAAAAAGTGAATAAAAAACAATCAAAGAGTCGTATGTAAAAAAATATAAAAAATATGGTGTTCGCCATACGGAATAAATAACGTGCCAGTTTTACAGAACGGGTTGTTCCGGTCTCAGCGATACAAGTTATCTGTACTTTTTTTGTTTCGTTTTTTATTATGTATATTTTGTATTGTGTATACTATTGTATTTGTGTGGCAAAATAGCTTTTTGTAATTTTTGTGTGCATTTTTTAATTTATTTTTTTTTACATATTTCTTACATTATACTTTTAGTTTCTTTTTCTCTTAGTCCCACTGTGGGACATGTATAATTTTTATTTTGATCACTGGTCTCATATATTGCAGTACTCATATACTGCAATGCATGAGAGCAGTCAACCTGAGAGACCCAGCTTATAGCTGGATCTCACAGGCCACCGTACTCTGACCTCAGGGTACCATATTAGTAACCATTCTCATCGCGGGGGTCCAGTGGTTACTAAGGGAGTCTTGTGACCCTGGTGCAACCAACTAAATACTGGTGTTGCAATTGACAGCGGTATTTTAGTGGTTAATCAGCCCCGATCGGCTCCAAAACCATCTGGAGACGATCCAAAAGGTGTCAGCTGTCATGTACATCTGACACCCACCGGAATTGCCACCAGCAGCACTATTCCCTTATTCCTCAGCGCCGTTAAAAAGTTAAGGGGTTAATATTTACTAAAGAAGATTTTATACTCTGTTGATGTGGCTGGACTAAAGGTGCATTTTTGAACCAGATATTCTTCCATCAATGGTGTGTCACACTGATTGTATGTATAAAGCATGTTTTTTTTCACATTATTCAAGGTCTGTGCTGTGAATGTGCTCTTAGGCTGGGGTCACACAGCGTAGGGAAATACAGTCCATTTTACAGGTGTAATACGCAGAAATTATCCCAAAACAGTGATCCATATGTAATCCGTAGGCAGGGTGTGGCTGCCTATTTTACGCATGTCATCTTCCGTATGTAATCTGTATGACATCCGTAATGTGTTTTTTTCACCAACCTTACAAAATGGACATTTAACCGTTTTGAGGCCTGAAATTAATTTAAATCATCAGCAGCAACCCTATTTAAGGCCTCTACAACAGGTGGTTGCTGTGCTTGTGTAGGTGTTTTGGTGGTACTTGGGCAACATGTGTGACCTCCTGCAATTCACACCAACTCAGCGGGTGTTATTTAACTGGGTGTTGTCATGCCGCTTCGGGCAGCCATACCCCGTGATAGTTGATCCGTGAAGGAGGAGAAGAATGTGGGTGCATCCACTTTTGCGGCAACGCCTCACTAAAGGGCATTTTCACAGGCTGTATACAGCTCTGCGAACACATTCAGACAAATTCTTCCAGTACTGTCGCATGACAATACCCATCTTTGACATCTTGTTGGAGACAGTCTGTCCAGGAATAGCGTATCAGGATACCAGGATGCGGAAATGCATATCTGCAGAGGAGCGTCTTCTCCTTATCTTACGGTATGTATTCACCATCCTCACATACTGTATGTTGATGATGTTTTTATAAAAATTTTGTATTTCCTAGCATCTGATTTAAATTATATTACTAAATTAAACCAAAATCAGATACAAATATGTAGTTAATGTAAAATGTAAGTAGCCAGTGTACATTTTGGAAGGTACACTGGTATCCTGCCTTTTTATATCCTCATATTACTTGTCTTTACTATGCTTTTTATAAAGCATTCTTACATTGCTAATATTTTTTTGTGTGCTTTCAGCTTCCTGTCAACTGGATTGTCTGATGCCGGAATCCATCTGGAATTTCTGATAGGGCGGTCCACTATTTACGGCATAGTGCGGGATACATGTTTTCAAATATGGGAAAAACTACATGAACTTGTGATGCCGGAGCCCAAAAGGGAGGATTGGCTGAAATAGCCCATGGATTTAATGACACTTTTGATTTTCCTCACTGTATTGGAGCCCTGGATTGGAAACATATCAGGGTGCGTAAGCCGCCAAACTCGGGCTCCCAATTCTACAATTACTGTATAAGGAGTTTTTCTCTGTAGTTCTGTTAGCTGTAGTTGACAGTAACTACAGGTTTATAATTGTAGATATTGGGGCTTATGGGTAAACTGGAGACTCTAGAGTCTTCAATTCGTCCATTATGGGTCGGCGGCTACGTGAAAACCAGTTGGACCTCCCACCACCACGACAACTCCCAGGCTCCAATGCTGAAGCAGTGCCATATGTACTTGTGGCAGATGAGGCCTTCCAGTTGACCAGGCATGTCATGAGGCCTTATCCCCGGCTCAACCTGGACCACCGGTGGCAGGTGTTTAATTTGAGACTTTCAAGGGTGCGGCGACTTTGGCATTCTGTGTGCCAAATGGCGGGTCCTCCAGTCTGCCATTCAGTCGAGTGAGGCAAATGTTAAAGAAGTAATAAAAGCTTGTGTTGTTTTACACAACTTCACAAGAATTTATGTGTGCTCCTCAGCTGATAGTGGTGAAGGCATGTTGGCCAATGTAGGTAGGCCTACACACATGGCCTTCCTCAGTGGCGTCCCCTTTCTGGCCTAAAAGTTAGGGATATTTATACAAATTATTTTGTTTCTCCTCAGGGTGCTACTCCCTGGCAAGATAATGCTGTCTCTATGTTGTGATTTTTTATTTTTTACCTATATATACATCCACAAATATAAAATTATGTTACTTTACTGTGTGTTTTGCTTTGACTTATTTTAGAGATGTTTCAAAATGTATGAATTGTGTATGGTGTAATAATGATTAATAATAATGAAATTGGTTTGTTTATTAGTTTTTATAAATTATAGCATAAGCCAAATTTGGTATTTATAAGACCATATTGCCATCATATGGCTTTTGTGGCCATTTAAACTTGGCCAAAGTAAATTAAATAAAAAAAAAACATTGCTATCACAGCAGAATAACAATTTGTGGATATCCCACAAAATTTTAAACCAGAAAATAAACCTTTTTTTAAAGATTTCGATACGTTGGAAGAGGTGATGGTGGCAGTTCGGGTTGCTGCTTTTGTGGCCTTTGTTGGGCCAATTGTCCTTCACCCTGTTGGTTGTTCTCTGTTGGGCCTGCTCCAAAATCTGGCCATGCTCAGATTGCCCAGTTGAGTACTGGCCTTAAGGATTGATACTATGGGCAACATGAGGATAGTACAACTCACATGAGTCATATAACCCCCACCAATATGGCCATGTTGTCCAAACCCAGGTTGGGACCAGCCTCCAACACTGGGTCTAGACAAGTGGCCATATTGGTAAGGTTGCTGGAAGGATGACATTTGGTAAGGTGTAGGCATTGGTGGGTTATGTTGGGGAAAGGGTTGAGGTGTAGGCACACGTGAAGGAGGTGCTTCAGATCCCTCTTGAGCATGCACTTGTTGAGTTGTTTGCATACGCATGAGGTTACGTGGTGACAGCTGCCACCTCTCAATGTACTCAAACAAATCATAAGGGCTATTTGGGGGAGTGCATGCATCAAGAAGGATTTGAAAGCACCCCCTCACACGTAGCTTCACCTCACGGGGTAGGGGATGGAGATACCGGACCAGGCTACTTGAAAATGCCTCCTCACCCTCATCCTGAGCAGCCCTGGCCAAATAATTTAAAACACCAGTGTCCACATTCCTTCTACGTTAAATTAGCCCTCTCCTTCTGTGGCCACGGCGTGAGGTCACAGCAGGCTGTGGTGAGGGCTCCAGCGAAACAGTGGGGCTGCTGCTGTGGCCAGGATCTTCGGGCATCACTGAAGCAGGTGCATCTGTGGGTGGGGCTGCAGCATCTGGCCCAGGTGGTTGTGGAACATGAAGGGCAGCTGAAGATGGATCCGGAGGGAAACATAAGGAAGGAGCCGTAGATGGGCCAGCCACCTCTTCTCCTTCCCCAACATGATCTATCAATGGCTCGGATTCAAACCCAGTTGTCTCCCTCTCAGTGAGGTTGGATTGCGTTCTGTTATGAAAATGTAAAAAATATATTTAAAAAATCATCTATGAGCATTCCAAACATATGTGTAATGTGGTGTGAGGTTTGTACTAATTGTCTGAGATCCATACTGGGATCCAGAAAGGACAGCCGGTCAAAATAGATGTATTTGCGTTTTGCCGGAGCAGATGACCCACTTCTGGCCCTCTGCTGCCTGTTATGATCCTTAGTGGCTGAGGATCACAGAATGGACTAGCTAAGTTACTGAACATAGAACGAGCTCTAGGGAGGTGGTAACTGGACTGACCGCAAAACCTGATCCTAACAAACACACTAAAGGTAGCCGGTGAACGTGCCTAAATTCCTGGACGTCTCGACGCAGCCTGAGAAACTTGCTACCCCTATAGAGAAAGTAAGACCTCACTTGCCTCAGAGAAATGACCCCAAAGATATAGGAAGCCCCCAACAAATAATAACGGTGAGGTAAGGGGAAATTACAAAACGTAGAAATGAAAACAGATTCAGCAAATGAGGCCCACTAATACTAGATAGCAGAAGACAGGCAGGGAACTGTGCGGTCAGTAAAAAACCCTATACAAAATATCCACGCTGAGAATACAAGAACCCCCACACCAACTAACGGTGTGAGGGGAGAAACTCAGCCCCCTAGAGCTACCAGCAAGCAAGGAAATCACATATTAGGAAGCTGGACAAGGACAAATAAATAACCAAGAAACATATTGAACACTGATGAGCAAAAAATAACCAAACAGAAACTTAGCTTCTCTTGGCGAGACTGATAACGAAGGGATTCAGGAGAGATCAAAATAGCACTGAATACATCGACAGCAGGCAACCACTGAAAGTCCAGGTGAGCTAAATAGGAAACCAGCTAACAGATAACGAAACAGCTGAACCAGCCTCAGACCTGCAGAATGACACAAAGAGCCACCAGAGGGAGCCCAAAGACAGCACTCACACAGTACCACTTGTGACCACAAGAGGGAGCCCAAAAACAGAGTTCACAACAGCTGCCTTTCTCTCTGGTACTGGTCCCGAATGCTGCGCCAACATCTCATAACATCTTGCACTGCAATGACAGAGAAGAAAATAATGTATTAGGCCATTGTGCACAGTGGTACCACAAGGTGTCAGTGATGTAACAGATTTTAATATGCCCTAGTAAGCTGCATTTCTTAATAAATATCTTCAGTAATAAAATTAAACACACAGATACCACAATACCATAAAAGGGGACACCATAGAATGTAAGTCCACAAGGACAGGGTCCTCTCTCCTCTATACCAGTCTGTCATTGTAAATTTGCTTACTGTAAACGACGTCTATAACTTTGTACGTAACCCCTTTCTCAGGCCCAGCACCATGAAATAAATGGTGCAATACACATGCAAAATCAGAATAGTGTAAAAATATTGTTCTTACTGCAGTTTACAATATTAAATAATTGAGAAACATGAGTGTACTTACTTATTTGCCTCTGGCCCTCACGTGGCCGCTGCTCATAATCTGGGAAAAGGATCCCACAGATGCTCCTCCAAGCAGCCTCTTTCCTTGCCCGGTTTGCATAGTTTGCATCTCGTTGGTCCCAAATTTTGGGCCTTTCTTGGACCAGGACCAGGAGCATATCGACATTTATGATAGATGCCATTCTGCTTGCAACTCCGTGGTGGCGTGCGCCAGACTTCCGGGATATCTGTCTGGCTTTTTCAGCTAATTAGCATGTCTAAGCTTCCTGATTGAGGGCTTGGCACATTTCCTGTCACCTGGAGATGTCTGGCATATTTTTCACAAGTCACACTGCTGGTCCGTGTGTAATCCGTATTTTTTGCGTACCCATAGACTTTCATTGGCGGATTTTTTGAGCAGTACGCTGACAAACGCAGCATGCTGCGATTTTCTACGGCCATAAAATATGGCTGCAAAAAATACGCCAGATAGGAGCTGCCCCATAGAGAATCATTGGTCCGTGTGCAATGCGTAGTTTTTGTGCCTCTCATACGTCCGTAAAACTCTCTAGTGTGACGGCGGCCTTATGGTACCACTGAAACTCGGGGCAACCAGCAACTGAGCTAGCTTCACAGCAGTGTTTGCAAGCTCTATAGAAAAGTTCACAGTCCTTGCCTATAAAACCAGCCACCTTTTGACAGCCTATATAATCCAAAGCGAACCTGCATACTGATAGCCTCAAGAAGAGAAGCATATAGGTAAAAATATATAAAGATTTATTGAATTATTTTAAAATAGAACAACAAGACAAAACTACATAAATAAAAGTGTCCAAACAAGAAGAGTCTGACCTCACAACACCAAGATAACTATGTCAACTATATAATATACACTGAGTAAATGCCTGCAATATTGAAGATTATCCTGGTAATATCCAATTATCTATATTTCATACTCAATAAATTACAATATTTACTTAAATAGCTTAAATTATCTATAACTACAGTATTATCTATCGTTGATACATAATAGTGGTCACCTAAAAGATTTAATGCTATACATTGATGTACTATACACACTTTGAATCAATATAATTTTCCAAGCATGGATCATAAGGGTCATGATGATCTACAAGATTCCCCTATAAGTATTACAGATTCAAGGCATGTATAACCAGAACACATAGTTTTCCTGTAATAAAAAACACAATGTAGCACTTATTAAAATAGTCGATTAGAGGACCAACTAGTGTGGTGTGCGCAGCGGTCAGATCTTCAGCTCTCCCTCGTGCGCCCCTTGGTGCACTTGAAAAACTATGTGTTCTGGCTATATATGCCTCGAATCTGTGATACTTATAGGGGAATCTTGTAGATCATCATGACCCTTATGATCCATGTTTGGAAAATTATATTGATTCAAAGTGTGTATAGTACATCAATGTATAGCACTATATCTATTATATCTTTTTGGTGAGCACTATTACCATTTTTTTTGGACTATAAGACGCACCTTTTCCCCAAAAAAATTATGAGGAAAATGGAGGGTGCGTCTTATAGTTCGAATGCAGGCTTGCCAACAGTGGCCGTGGCAGAGGCGCAGGGATGTTGAGTGGCGGTGAGCGGTATGGCGTGAGCAGGGTCCCTACCACAGGTGAGATGATGCCACAGCCAGGTATCCAAGGTGAGCAGCAGAGCCGGGTGAATCACGGCTTTCTCGGTGGCGGCGGCCATCTTCCTTTGGCCACGCATGCACAGATTGAGTTCTCTGCTTCCCAGGGTTTCAGGAAAATGGCCGCTGGAGGCCACGCGTGCACAGATTGAGATCGCGGAGGCCATTTTCCTGAAGCCGAGTTCGCAGATTGAGATCTTGGCTTCAGGAAAATGGCCGCCGCGATCTCCATCTGCGCACGCGCGGCATCCCACGGCGATTTTTCTGAAGCCCCGGGAAGCAGAGCACTAAATCTGCGCAGGCGTGGCCTCAGGAAGATGGCTGCTGCTACCGAGAAACCGGTGATTAACACAGCTCTGCTGGTCACCTTGGATACCGGGCCACGGCGTCACCTCACCTGAGGTGACCGCACGTCTGCCGCCGCCACAGCACTGCCGCAATCCCCCATGGACACCAGGCTGTGGCATCGCCCACCTATGCAGGAAGGGACCCTGCTCAGGTGCACGCCGTACCGCCCACCGCACATCAGCATCACCGCATCTCTGCCGACACCATGCCTCCTGTGACCCTGCTCTGCCACCGCCAGCCCTCAGGTAAGATACGTTAAATTCAGACATTAAGATGGACCCCTATCTTATAAAAATCTTTTTTTCTGCAATTTTCACCCCAAATTTGGGGTGCGTGTTATGGTCCGGTGCGTCTTATAGTCCGAAAAATACGGATATATTATATACTATAATTTATCAACTATAGATAATACTGTAGTCATAGATAATATCTATTTCAGTAAATATTGTAATTTATTGAGTATGGAAAAGAGATAATTGGATATTATTAGGATAATCTGCAATATTGCAGGCATTTACTCAGTGTATACTATATAGTTGACATAGTTATCTTGGTGTTGTGAGGTCAGATTCTTCTTGTTTGGACACTTTGTTATTTATGTAGTTTTGTTGTTCTATTTTAAAATAATTCAATAAAGCTTTATATATTTTTACCTTTATTGCGGCTACCAGTATGTAGGTCCGCTTTGGATTATATATTGTTTTGAAGTGCCATAGCAATTGATTTTGGGCATTTTTTAGTATTTAACCTTTTTTTGATTAACTACAGATGTGGCTAGTAAGCTAAGCAAATGATCACTAAATAAAATAAAATTAAAGTATGGTGCCAACAAAAGTGTCCCACAAACACAGTAAGATACCCCCACAGTGAATATCTCCACAGTATCCTCCACATGCACAGTATGATGAGCTTACTGTACCCTCTAAACTTCCCCAGCAAAGTATGGTGAACTCAGCACAGTATGAGCCCCCAAAAATGACCCCCACACAGCCCTCCATGCAGTATAATGGGCTTACATACAGTATAATAAACTCCCCATAGTTCTCCATATAGCATAATGCACTCCCCATAGTACTCCATACAGTATAATGCACCCCCATGGTCATCCATATAGTATACTGCTCCCCATAGTCATTATTATAGTATAATTCACCCACATAGTCCTCCTTATCGTATAATGCACCCCCATAGTCCCTCATATATTGCACTCCCATAGCCTTCTATGCTCACAGACACAAAAAGAGGACTTAAAAATCCTCCAAAAATTTGAAAAAAATCACAGAGAAAAGAAGCAGGGATGATTACCTACTCAGGCCTCCAAACAAATGTACTGACAGGTTGCAGCGGACCCGATTAATGATGGCAGAAACACAGGTGCAGCAATACTGATGAAACAACCAATTTCAATCCAGTGCTGGCTGTTTGGTATATTAGTGCACAAAAGATAAAAGATAATAATCTGTATGCGGCGTTATTCACAAAAGCAATGCAGAGCATCTGGCTAACAGCCTATTAGTAACGCACATTCAGGCTGGCCGCCCAGTGATACAAAATGCATTCTGTGTGAACAGAGGCCACAGTTTACAGAGCCATCTTGGTCCATCTGCACCCTGTAAGATAAAGTGCAAAAAAATATCAAAATATGTAAGGTATTAGTTAATACGTAAGCTGGCTGTTAGGGCTGGTGGAATGCACCAAATAATTATAAAGATGGAAATAGGTGCGTTCGCAGCCCAGGGTCCACCGTGCAGAGATGATACCTGCTGCTAGGTAATGGTGGACAGTAAATGACAGTATAATGAAAACACACACGGGTTAGCTATACCCGGTATGAAGGAAGCGAACTCTGTTGCGTCACAGGGCCGCAATACCGCAGAGGAATGCAAGTATAAAGTCACAGAACTCTGCCCCAAGACGTGGGGTTAGAGTCCCTCTAGACCACTTGCGTTCGGCACCAGAGATGCGGTGACAGGGAAAATAAACACAAATAGATTTAGTGCACTGGGTGTGCACAGCGTCGCTCTGGCGGACACCACTAACAGCCCTAATTAGGGACACTAACGCTGCATATAGACGCTATTAGATTGTGCCTGGTGCTGGATGGCACTAACTGGCGCTAGACAGCTCCAACATTCACGAGCATTCATCAACACTAGGGATCGGTATGATTCGGAGCTTTCACCAGAACAGGCATACATCTACACGCACACAATAACTGATTTATACTAGTGCGTGGCCGTGTGGCCATGCAAACCTTTTATAGCGGAAGATCACCAGGACATTCCTAGTGGTCCAATAGAAGCTGCTACAGGACCTGAGCATGTGACCCCCACCCTCCAATGAGAGGTCGTCCCTTGGGCATGCTCAGAGGAAGAAAAGTGTGACGCCCCAGGGTCCTGGTTTTCACAGTGGCATTGCTTTCCTCATGGGGAGAGTGATGTCACACTTGGAAGTGATGGATGATTCCTTTTAACAGGTAATTAGCACATACAACATCATTCTGACTTCAGGCCAGAAGGGGGAGCTCTACAGCCAAAATAACGGGAGCTGCTCTCTCTTTGGTTGAGAGAAGGAGTTAGTTGCTAGGCAGTTGCTAGGCAGTTAGGAAGATTAAGACAGTTGGTGCCGGATAGCAGACTGGAGCAGCCTGAGGCAGAAGGACGGGTGAGTGGCCGTACATCCTGAAGTGATATGTAGCTCCTAGATAGCGAGATACAGAAGGAAGAACAGCCTTTAGCTAATGCGCCGGAGTGCAAAGCACAGGAGTGTGACAACAGAGGAGAAAAGCTGGGACTGGGCTACATCCCTGATTGAGCGCAGACACCGGTAGCAGGAAGACCGAGGCTTTTGTGGGACTCTAAGACACATAGCAGAAATCGGCAGGACAGCTGGATTAAACATCACCTGTTTGCCCTAACACCCAGGAGACACAGTGACACATAGAGCCCGGGTGGTGATAGAGACCCTGTAAAAAGGCTCGAGTCACCTGTCATACGGGTTTGTGTCCCAGTTCAACAAAGGACAGAGATAAATGAGAGGACCTTACTACAAAGCCATAGGCAGTAAGGGACAATAACAATACAGAACTAGAAGGAAGGCTTTTAACTTCACCTGATAAAGCTGGACTCTGAACTCACTTCCAAGCCGGCCGGACCCTGCCTGTACCTGTTATCTGGTGCCCTGGACTGTGGCTACCTGCTACCATCAGTAAACCAGGTACAAAGACTGCACAACTGTGTCCTTTGTTCTTTACTGCACCACTCACCATCCTCCATCTATTCATCGGGAGCCCTGGGGACCTACTTCACCTGTGGGAAGTTATACCATCCGGCTGCCATAACATCACCCCAGAGGACCCCTTTAAGCAGCGTCGGTCCCCACTGACCGAATACCCCATGTGGCGTCACAAACTTTCCTAATTTCAAAAACCCCTTTAAAGTTAGTCCCTTTAACATGGGCGCCCAGGGCCATGGACTGGGTTGCCGCCTCCGTGACACATCCCCTTAAAGTAACGAACCCAGTACCGAGTACCCCACTGGCCTGTCGGGCGACTCAAAAGCAGGACTTAGTCCCAGGAGCGCCTGCTCACCACTGACCAGTACTGGTTATGATGGCTGAGCCTGGAAAGACAGCAGTAACCAGCCACACAGAATCAGCTTGAGCCAGACGCTGGGACCGACGTCTCTGCTGAACAGGCTCCACTGTGGCTGGAGGAGAATGGGAGACCACAGCGGACATGGTTTGAGATTTCCCCTGTGCAGCGGCAGGAACTCGACACCTAACATTACCCCCTCTTAGGGCTCCCCCTCCTTGGGCCTCGCTACACCCAAAGGCAGCAATGAGCTGCGGAGCCCGAGTGTGCTCAACAGGCTCCCAGAACCTGTCCTCTGGGCCATGACCCTTCCAATCCACTATATAGAATTTTTTGCCACGTACCACCTTACACCTCATGATAGAGTTCACCTCGTA
Source organism: Ranitomeya variabilis (assembly GCF_051348905.1). Taxonomy (NCBI): domain Eukaryota; kingdom Metazoa; phylum Chordata; class Amphibia; order Anura; family Dendrobatidae; genus Ranitomeya; species Ranitomeya variabilis. The sequence goes on along the minus strand of NC_135232.1, from coordinate 879,746,826 downwards.
ATCATCCGTGGACAAACCCAATGTCCCAGCAGATGACTCAGAAAACCAGGACATGTGAAGGGGCTTTAGGAGGGAGACATGAAAGGTGTCGGTGATACCCAGGCATGGAGGAAGGGCCAAATGGTAGACCACAGGGTTAACCTGTTCCAGAACCTTGAAGGGGCCTAAGTAGTGAGGCGCAAACTTAGTGGACTCAACTCGCAGCCTGATATTACAGGCGGAGAGCCACACTAAGTCACCAGGAGCAAAGGTTGGAGCGGGGCAACGATGTGCATCGGCGGAGACCCTCATTCTCTCCTTGGAGACCAGGATGGCAATCTGTGTGCAGCCCCAAATGTCACGTGCCTCCACAGCCCAGTCTGCCACCCTGGAGTCGGCGGAAGACATGGGCATGGACACGGGAATCTGCGGATCCTGGTCATAGTTTAGGAGGAATGGGGTCTGCCCAGTGGAGTTGGCTACGGCGTTGTTCAGCGCAAACTCCGCCCACGGAAGCAAGGATGCCCAGTGATCCTGCCTGGCTGAAACAAAATGTCGCAGGTATGTGACCAGGGTCTGGTTGGCCCTCTCTACCAACCCATTTGTCTTGGGATGGTATGCTGAAGAGAGATTCAGCTCGATGCTGAGTAGACGACAAAGCTCTCTCCAGAACCGAAGGGCAAATTGGGGACCTCATCACTGACAATTTTGTCTGGCATACCGTGTAGGTGGAAAACATGTTTAACCCCTTCCCGACATGTGACGGTATAGTACGTCACATGTCGGGACCCCCGCTTTGATGTGCGCTCCGGCGGTGAGCGCACATCAAAGTCGCGACATGTCAGCTGTTTTTTACAGCTGACATGTGCGCGCAATAGCGGCGGGTGAAATCGCGATCACCCGCCGCTATTAACTAGTTAAATGCCGCTGTCAAGCGCAGACAGCGGCATTTAACTACCGCATCCGGCCGTGCGGCCGGATATGAGCGCATCGCCGACCCCTGTCACATGATCGGGGGTCGGCGATGCTCCTCCATTGTAACCATAGAGGTCCTTGAGACCTCTATGGTTACTGATTGCCGGTGGCTGTGAGCGCCCCCCTGTGGTCGGCGCTCACAGCACACCTGCATTTTAGCTACATAACAGCGATCTGATGATCGCTGTTATGTAGCAGAGCCGATCGGGCTGTGCCTGCTTCTAGCCTCCCATGGAGGCTATAGAAGCATGGCAAAAGTAAAAAAAAAAAGTTTTTAAAAATGTGAAAAAAATAAAAAAAACATAAAAGTTTAAATCACCCCCCTTTCGCCCCAATCAAAATAAATCAATAAAAAAAACCAAAAACCTACACATATTTGGTATCGCCGCGTTCAGAATCGCCCGATCTATCAATTAAAAAAAAGCATTAACCTGATCGCTAAATGGCGTAATGAGAAAAAAATTCGAAACGCCAGATTTACGTTTTTTTGGTCGCCACGACATTGCATTAAAATGCAATAACGGGCGATCAAAAGAACGTATCTACACCAAAATGCTATCATTAAAAACGCCAGCTCGGCACGCAAAAAATAAGCCCTCACCTGACCCCAGATCACGAAAAATGGAGACGCTACGAGTATCGGAAAATGGCGCAATTTTGTTTTGTTTTGTTTTTTGCAAAGTTTGGAATTTTTTTTCACCACTTAGGTGAAAAATAACCTAGTCATGTTAGGTGTCTATGAACTCGTAGTGACCTGGAGAATCATAATGGCAGGTCAGTTTTAGCATTTAGTGAACCTAGCAAAATAGGCAAGCAAAAAACAAGTGTGGGATTGCACTTTTTTTGCAATTTCACTGCACTTGGAATTTTTTTCCCGTTTTCTAGTACACGACATGCTAAAACCAATGATGTCGTTCAAAAGTACAACTCGTCCCGCAAAAAATAAGCCCTCACATGGCCAAATTGACGGAAAAATAAAAAAGTTATGGCTCTGGGAAGGAGGGGAGCGAAAAACGAAAACGGAAAAACGGAAAAAGCTCCGGGGGTGAAGGGGTTAATAAACAATGCCGCCAAGGCCCGTGCAGAAGGTAGCCGTGGAAGAGGCACCAAGTGCACCGTTTTGGAAAAATGGTCGGTGACTACCTAAATAATGGTGCAGGTAAGGGACTTGGGTAAGTCCACCATGAAGTCCATTCCGACCATTTCCCAGGGCCTGTCTGCCACTGGCAGGGGGTAAAGTAACCCAGCAGGCTGTTGTCGAGGGGACTTATTCTTGGCTCAGGAGACACATGCCTGAATATAGTCTCCAACGTAATGGGCCATATGTGGCCACCAGTACGTCCTCGCCAGGAGCTCAGATGTCCTCTTAGTCCCAAAATGTACACCCACCCTGGAGAAGTGGGCCCAAGAGAGAACCTCCGGTCACAAATTAGGTGGAACAAAAGTCTTGCCTGGAGGCACGGAGTCTTGCAAAATCGGGGCCACAGTTCTCAGGCTCTCAGAAAGGACAATAAGCCGAGGCTCCTCCTCTGATTATGATGACACTGATGACATCTCTTGCCATGGGGATATGTTGTTACCTTGTAAATTAGCACATATTGTTTAGGCTGTACCTTTAATAGTGCTTGACATATATGCAGCCCTCATTGTTACTTAGCATTTGTGAGGGCTGCTTTACTCTTATCTTTGGAGTTATTACATGCCAGTGTTATTTCCCGTTGTAGTCCGGTGGCTTTTATTCCCCCTGTTATTTTCATTATATGTCTTTATTACATGTTTAAGATAATTATCTACAAATAAAATTTATTTTTTTATAAGATTCTTTTATCACTTCTTTTTCTGTATGGTACACCGTATTATATATTTGGGAATGATTCCTACAGAGAAAATGTGATAATTATATGTGTATTGAAACTGCATGGCCCCAATTCATCAATCAATGCCAGCATTTTTCAAGATGTTCTTGATGAGCCACGTGCTGGAGTCACACTCTCCTGATTCATTAATAGGTAGACACCTCCTAATGAATCAGGAGCATCTGAATATTAGTTTGGTCCACCGTATGCCTAGTCACAAATATTACTCCAGTCATAAACTGGAGTAAGATTTCTGGTGTAAGGAACACTGCTGCTCATCATGAATTAGTGACTAGGGTTGAGCGACTTTTGCTTTTTTAGGATCGAGTCGGGTTTTGTGAAACCCGACTGTCTCGAAAGTCGGATCGTGTGAAATCGGCCGATTATTGTGAAAAGTCGGGGGGCCGACCGAAACACGAAACCCAATGCAAGTCAATGGGGATTGATTTTTTTCTCTCTCTCTCTCTCTCTCTCTCTCTCCTCCGTCCCCGCAAAATTTGTGTTTCACTGTGGGAATCGCTATATCCCAAACGTTAAGATGGCGCTTTTACCCCTTGTGACGCCGCACAAAGCGAGCCGGAACCCATGTCATCACGCTGCACACACTCCTTCATTGGCTGGCTGAAAAAAATGGCGGGGAAAGCGTCATACGAAACGCGACTTTGGCGCGAAAATCGCCGACCGTGTGGCCGATCCCACGCTGGGGTCGGGTTTCACGAAACCCGACTTTGCCAAAAGTCGTCGACTTTTGAAAATGACCGATCCGTTTCGCTCAACCCTATTAGTGACGCCAGTACTGATTGGATGCTGGGCATCATATGTCATTCCACCACATCAGAGCCTTGGGACCGCAGGTGCCAAGATCACTGGAACGGCGCTGGCACAGGAGGTGAGTATAGGCTTTATTTTTTTTATCGGGGCATAACATTTAGTTTAAGAAGGGGTTGTCCCAGTTGTGGACAACCTCTTTAATTAAAAAACATGTTTGGACATTAAGGCCACATTTGTCCCTGTACTTAATTGGTTGTCAATTGTAGCAAAAATAAAACTTTAGAGTAATAATCTATTAAGACTGGGTTTACATATACTCTCATATTTCCATTTTTCTGACCCATGACAGGAAAAGAAAAGACAAAAATAATGGCAGTGCCGGATAGAGCACAACGGCTCTCACCAGACTACATTGACTGTGATGGCTTTCTTTGGCTTTCCGCAATAGTGTCTGTCATTTTGTAAGACAAAATAGTGCTGCATTATTTTTCAAGAATTTTTTAAGGTATCTCTGAAGTAATTTCCATATGACACTTCCAAGTACAAGGGTACAGAATCCAGAGACTATATCGGTTTTACTAATGTTTTCTTTTTTCACATACTTGTCACTAAGTTCTACACACTGTATAATGGGATTAGCAAATGAACAGATGGCACAATAAAATATTTATGATTCAATGATTTGTTCTTTAAAGATTTTGCAGAATGTAGAATGCAATTTTGGGAGAATGTATTATTGCATTTGTGTTTCCCAGGCAGTGCACGGCTACATTTAGAGCCTTTAATGAGACTCATTTATCAAAGGGGTATGCTTTATTCCAAGTGAACCTTATATAAGAAATGTAATTTCAAAGACTGGAAAACATTTAGGGCTACTTTGTAAAGAAAAGCTACATTTACTTCAGGAGAGGCTTTATTTTAAGCTGTGATATAATGAAATGTTTAGAGTATTTCTGTTCTTATTTTGAAGAAGCAAAAAAGAAATGAACATGTTCTCGAAGCATGCAGTCAAAATAAAACAGTAAATATTAGATTGTGACATGCAGTCTGTGATCCTTTACAAATGCAGTGTTTTATCAGTATTTGTGGCTTTTTTTTAGCCAAACGCAAGAATGAAATCAAATATCAGTTTTTCCTTTTATACCTTAGCTTTTTTGTCTGTCTCATGCCATGTTTGGCTCATCAAACAATCTAAAAATCTCCATGTTTGATTCTATGCACGCTATGTTTAATTCAGTTTTTCCTATATTCAGTATTTCACATTCCATTTGAATCTGCTTCTCTTTTAGTTTCAAAAATGGCCAAAATAATTGCCATAAAAACGACATCCTTAGTTTGGTCTTACCCAGGGGTGGAATAAGGGTAGCCAGGGCCCCGGGCTGTTCAGACACTGTGGGCCCCCCAGTCATGTGACGGGGTCATGCGACGGGGTCATGTGTGTCATGTTACAAAGATTTAGTAAGCCACCATAACATGGTAGACACTTTTGGCCGGGCCCTACTCTACTGTAACCTATTAAATATTTGTTAAAATATGCAATACAATTTAGGTATATTTTGATTTATTTTTCAATTTTTAAAATGACCAATATCACATACAAGGAACAAATACCACTGCAACATGAGCAGACCACATATTACAAGCACAGTGATCGAATAATATCACATACAAGGAACAAATACCGCTACACCATGTCAAGACCACATATTACCACCACTTGGAGACCAAATAGCACATACAAGGGACAAATACCGCAACACCATTTCCAGACCACATATTACCACCACATAGTGACTGAATACTACAATACTGATCAGTAATAAAAAAAACCCCACAATACTATCACCATAAGTGCCAGTATTCACAGGAGATCTGTACTTAGTATGCAGTGTCTGTGTAGAGGTAATACAGAGATCAGTGGTGGTATACACAGGAGCTCTGTATATAATGTATAGGTAATACAGTGATCACTGGTGACATTGTACACAGGACCTCTGTATATAGTATACAGTGTATAGTGTCAGTGTATAGGTAACACTGACTCACCAGTGACGTCTCTAGGTGAAGTCCTTCATCTTTCATCCAGCCCAGACAGCCATCATTTCTTCCAGCCAGGACATGTTTCTGCAGGAAATAACACAGTTATCTCAAGCTCCGCTTGCAGAACACATTACTTATTTTTTCACAACTTCTACATTACACCACATGAAGAAAGAGGCGACATAGTGTCACTCTACACAGTAACAGGACCGCCCCTCCATTTAAAACAGTATACTCAAAAAATAAAATAAATACATCACTGCAGTAATAATATCCCTTAATTAGCCCCTATGGTAATAATATTCCCCATCCTGGCCCCGTTTATCTCATTCCTGGCTCCAGCCATATGTTCTTGCATCCTGCCCTCATGAGTATCCATTCTACCCCATATGATCTCCCCATCCTGCCCCATCTGTCTCCATCGTATCCATCCTGCCCCATGATCCAATCATGCCCCATGTCTTTCATTCTGCCCCGTGTCTCCAATCATGCCCCGTATCTACATTCTGCCCATGCATCCAGTCCTGCCCCCAGTGTGTCCAGCAATCTGCCCCATTGTGTCCAGCATATTACCCCCAGTGTGTCCAGCAATCTGCCCCAGTATGTCCAGCATATTGCCCCAGTGTGTCCAGCAATCTGCCCCAGTGTGTCCAGCATATTGCCCCAGTGTGTCCAGCATTGCCCCCAGACAGTGTGTCCAGCAATCTGCCCCAGTGTGTCCAGCATTGCCCCCAGACAGTGTGTCCAGCAATCTGCCCCAGTGTGTCCAGCATTGCCCACAGACAGTGTGTCCAGCAATCTGCCTCAATGTGTCCAGCATATTACCCCCAGTGTGTAGAGCAATCTGCCCCAGTGTGTCCAGCATTGCCCCCAGACAGTGTGTCCAGCAATCTGCCCCAGTGTGTCCAGCATTGCCCCCTGTGTATCCAGCAATCTGCCCCAGTGTGTCCAGAAATCTGCCCCAGTGTGTCCAGCATTGCCCCCAGACAGTGTGTCCAGCAATCTGCCCCAGTGTCTCCAGCATTACCCCCAGACAGTGTGTCCAGCAATCTGCCCCAGTGTGTCCAGCAATTCCCCCAGTGTGTCCAGCAATCTGCCCCAGTGTGTCCAGCATTGCCCCCAGACAGTGTGTCCAGCAATCTGCCCCAGTGTGTCCAGCAATTCCCCCAGACAGTGTGTCCAGCAATCTGCCCCAGTGTGTCCAGCATTGCCCCCAGACAGTGTGTCAAGCAATCTGCCCCAGTGTGTCCAGCATTGCCCCCAGTGTGTCCAGCAATCTGCCCCAGTGTGTCCAGCATTGCCCCCAGACAGTGTGTCCACCAGCAATCTGCCCCAGTGTGTCCAGCATTGCCCCAGTGTGTCCAGCAATCTGCCCCAGTGTCTCCAGCATTGCCCCCAGTGTGTCTGACTCCAGCCATCTGCCCCATTGTCTCCAGCAATCTGCCCCAGTGTCTCCAGCATTGCCCCCAGTGTGTCCAGCAATCTGCCCCAGTGTGTCCAGCATATTGCCCACAGTGTCCAGCATTCTGGCCCACCCGGGCCCCCAGGATTGCCGTTAGCAAAAAAAAAAAAAAAAGTTCTCCTCACCTGACCTGTGCACTCCAGCAGCGAGCTCCCTCCAGCAGCGCGCACTCGCCAGTGACTGACAATGACGTCAGACGCCGGCGATGTGTGCGCTACACCTGCGGCCGACTTCAGCTGCCAGCCTCCAATTGACAAATTCAATAGGTGAAACTGCCGCAACGCTGGTAGGGGCCCGGTGAGCAGATGAGACGGGGCCCGATGCGCCAATCTGCCCCAGTGTGTCCAGCATTGCCCACAGACAGTGTGTCCAGCAATCTGCCTCAGTGTGTCCAGCATATTACCCCCAGTGTGTAGAGCAATCTGCCCCAGTGTTTCCAGCATTGCCCCCAGACAGTGTGTCCAGCAATCTGCCCCAGTGTGTCCAGCAATCTGCCCCAGTGTGTCCAGCATATTACCCCCAGTGTGTCCAGCAATCTGCCCCAGTGTGTCCAGCATTGCCCCCAGACAGTGTATCCAGCAATCTGCCCCAGTGTGTCCAGCATTGCCCCCAGACAGTGTGTCCAGCAATCTGCCCCAGTGTGTCCATCATTGCCCCCTGTGTATCCAGCAATCTGCCCCAGTGTGTCCAGGAATCTGCCCCAGTATGTCCAGCAATCTGCCCCAGTGTGTCCAGCATTGCCCCCAGACAGTGTGTCCAGCAATCTGCCCCAGTGTCTCCAGCATTACCCCCAGACAGTGTGTCCACCAGCAATCTGCCCCAGTGTGTCCAGCATTGCCCCCAGTGTGTCCAGCAATCTGCCCCAGTGTGTCCAGCATTGCCCCCAGACAGTGTGTCCAGCAATCTGCCCCAGTGTGTCCAGCAATTCCCCCAGACAGTGTGTCCAGCAGCAATCTGCCCCAGTGTATCCAGCATTGCCCCCAGTGTGTCCAGCAATCTGCCCCAGTGTGTCCAGCATTGCCCCCAGACAGTGTGTCCAGCAATCTGCCCCAGTGTGTCCAGCATTGCCCCCAGACAGTGTGTCCAGCAATCTGCCCCAGTGTGTCCAGCATTGCCCCCAGACAGTGTGTCAAGCAATCTGCCCCAGTGTGTCCAGCATTGCCCCCAGTGTGTCCAGCAATCTGCCCCAGTGTGTCCAGCATTGCCCCCAGACAGTGTGTCCAGCAATCTGCCCCAGTGTGTCCAGCATTGCCCCCAGACAGTGTGTCCAGCATTGCCCCCAGACAGTGTGTCCAGCAATCTGCCCCAGTGTGTCCAGCATTGCCCCCAGACAGTGTGTCCTGTTGTGAACTTTATTTTTGGCTCCCTCTAGTGGTCACAAGCGGTACTGTGTAGTGTTGTCTTTCTGCAGGTTGGCAGCATCAGCTGGTTCGTTATCCTTGGTTGGTTTCCTATTTAGCTCACCTGGACACTCAGTTCCTTGCCTGCTCTCAATGTATTCAGTGCTCTTCAGATTCCTTGTGACTACCTTGCTCCCAGTCTCTCCAAGACAAGCTAAGTTTTTGTTTGATCATTTTTTGATTATCAGCATTCATCATGTTTCTTGACCAGCTTGCTAAAATGTGATTTCCTCGCTTGCTCGTTGCTCTAGGGGACTGAGTTTCTCCCCCCACACCGTTAGTTGGTGCGGGGGTTCTTGAAATCTCAGTGTGGATATTTTGTAAGGGTTTTTTACTGACCGCACAGACCCCTTTTCTATTTTCTGCTATCTAGTATTAGTGGGCCTCATTTGCTGAATCTGCTTTCACCCCTGTGTATGTGCCTTCCTCTTACCTCACCGTTATTATTTGTTGGGGGCTTCTATATCTTTGGGGATTATTTCTCTGGAGGCAAGTGAGGTCTTTCTTTCTCTCTAGGGGTAGTTAGTTCCTCAGGCTGGCTCGAGACGTCTAGGATTTTAGTCACGTTCACCGGCTACCTCTAGTGTGTTGGATAGGTTCAGATTTGCGGTCAGTCCAGTTTACCACCTCCATAAAGCTTGTCCTATGTTTTGTTACTTAGCTGGAGTATTTTGTGATCCTCAACCACTAAGGATCATAACAGTGTCCACCAGCAATCTGCCCCAGTGTGTCCAGCATTGCCCCAGTGTGTCCAGCAATCTGCCCCAGTGTCTCCAGCATTGCCCCCAGTGTGTCTGACTCCAGCCATCTGCCCCATTGTCTCCAGCAATCTGCCCCAGTGTCTCCAGCATTGCCCCTAGTGTGTCCAGCAATCTGCCCCAGTGTGTCCAGCATATTGCCCACAGTGTCCAGCATTCTGGCCCACCCGGGCCCCCAGGATTGCCGTTAGCAAAAAAAAAAAAATGTTCTCCTCACCTGACCTGTGCAATCCAGCAGCGAGCTCCCTCCAGCAGCGCGCACTCGCCAGTGACTGACAATGATGTCAGACGCCGGCGATGTGTGCGCTGCACCTGCGGCCGACTTCAGCTGCCAGCCTCCAATTGGCTGGCAGCTGTTGTTATCTATTGACGTGCGGGTGCGCGCCCACACTTCAATAGGTGAAACTGCCGCAACGCTGGTAGGGGCCCGGTGAGCAGATGAGACGGGGCCCGATGCGGGCCCCCTCTCTGCCCACCGGGCCCATACACCAGTCAGGGCAGTAATGCCCTGATGGCGACGGGCAGTCTGAGTGGTAGCCCAGGGCCCCCCACACCACTGGGCCCTTGGCTACCACCCAGATTGACCCTATTATAATCCTCCCCTGGTCTTACCATACAGCTCTGGCAAAAATTAAGAGACCTCCACATCAAAACCATGTCATGGGCAGCCCAATCTCCAGACCTGAACCCCATTGAAAACCTCTGGAATGTAATCAAGAGGATGATGGATAGTCACAAGCCATCAAACAAAGAAGAATTACATTTTTGCACCAGAAGCAGTGTGAAAGACTGGTGGAAAGCATGCCAAGACGCATAAAAGCTGTGATTAAAAATCATGGTTATTCCACAAAATATTGATTTCTGAACTCTTCCTGAATTAAAACATTAGTATGGTTGTTTCTAAATGATTTTGAACTTGTTTTCTTTGCATTATTTGAGGTCTGAAAGCACTGGGTTTGTATTAATTTTGACCACTTTTCTTTTGTCAGAAAAAAATAGAAAATGTATTGCTTGGAACTTCAGAGACATGTTGTCCGTAGTTTAATCAATTAAAAGAACAATTTACATTTTACTCAAAAATATACCTATAAAGAGAAAAATCAGACAAACTGAACATTTTGCAGTGGTCTCTTAATTTTTGCCAGAGCTGTATATATATATGGTTGTGTTCTAAAGTTTACATACCCCGGCAGAATTTTTGCTTCCTTGGCCTTTTTTTCAGAGAATATGAATGATAACAACAAAACTTTTTCTCCACTCATGGTTAGTGTTTGGGTGAAGCCATTTATTGTCAAACTATTGTGTTTTCACTCTTTAAATCATAATGACAACCTAAAACATCCAAATGACCTTGATCAAAGGTTCACATACCCCATTTCTTAATAACATGTATTGCCCCCTCTAACATCAATCACAGCTTGAAGTCTTTTGTGGTAGTTGTGGATGACATTCTTTATTTTCTCAGATGGTAAAGCTGCCCACTCTTCTTGGCAAAAAGCCTCCAGTTCCTGTAAATTCCTGGGCTGTCTAGCATGAACTGCGCGCTTGAGATCTCCACAGAGTGGCTCAATGATATTGAACAAATGTAAGGATCTAATCTGAAACGCGAGTCGGGGCGCTTTCCTGCATCCACTCGTGTGAATACAAAGGTACCGACCTTATTCGGCTACCTTCCATTATTTATTTACATCTGTGCCTGTCTCTTCTTTGTGCTCCAACCCTGCTGTCTTTTATACCACAAGGATACAATGCCTCTACTCTACATGACCTGATCTATCCAATTACTGACATTGTGCAGCATGTAATGACTTTGTATTACCATGTAACACCGATCATGGACACATAGATGCACATGCTTCAATACATTTTTCTGTCCCTTGGCATGTCTAGTATCTACTTCAGTGTTATTTCAGTATACGGCCCAGGGCATTTTTTATGGTTATGTCATTCCTCTGTTTGGTTATATTTATAATCACTTTTGTGTATTTGGGCACATTTATTCTCACTATATTTATACTTACTTCTGTGTATACAGGCAAATTTTTGGTTACCTACCTCCTAGTACGTCTCATTGCACGGTCCATTAATTTCTTTATTTGTTTGAATTCTATACACCCCACAGATTATATATTTCTACATATACTTTTTTTTTAAAATTTATTGGACCTTTTTTTATTCCTTGTTATACCCACATATTAATCATTTATGCAATTATTTTGGGGTTTATTGTGTTAATTATTTGTTTCTTGCTATTGTAAATCACAGTGTAACTGGTCACACCTGTGGTTGCAGGCACTTCTTATATGTCGTTAGTACCATTTTTGCCCTTTTTTTACACTTTTGTCTCAATAAAAATTATAAGTTTTATATTTTTTACCCTTTGTCCTATCATTTTTTATGACCCGTCCTTTTCAGTTTTTCCTCACCATTGATTTGCCTATTGTCCTGTAGCTCATCCCAGCCTTCTGCAGGATTACAATTTTGGCCCTGGCATCCTTAGACAGCTCTTTGATCTTGGCCATGGTGGAGAGGTTGATGTGTGATTGAGTGTGTAGGCACGTCTCTTTAATACAGGTAACAAGTTCAGAGTAGGAGGACTTCTTAAAGAAAAATTAACAGGTCTGTGAAAGCCAAAATTCTTGCTGGTTGGTAGGTGATCAAATACTTATTTCATGCAATAAAATGCAATTTAATTATTTGAAAATCACACAGACTGGCTTTTATTTTATTTTTTTTGTTATTCTGTCTCTCACAGTTGAAAATGTGTTGTGCAATTTCTCCGGAGTACACCGATACCACATGTGTGGTTGAACACTGCTTTTTAGGCACAGTGCAAAGTTCAGAAGAGAAAAAGTTCCATATTGAAGATCAGATTTAGCTTGACTGGTTTGAGGGCGCCATGTCACATTAGCAGAGCCACTGAGATGCCATACCAGCAGAACCCCCCCATAAGTGACCCCATTTTACAAACTACACCTTTCAATGAATCATCTATGTGATCATATTAACACCACAGGTGTGTCACGTAATTTTATATCATTGGGCAGTGAGGAAAAAATAATTACATTTTTACCACCAAGATTTTGCGTTAGCCCCAGATTTTACATTTTCACACTGGGAAATTGATAAAAATGTCCCACAATTTCTGCTAAATGTAGAAATACTCCATATGTGGCTGTACAGTCCTGCTTAGCTATCTAGTGAGACTCAGGAGGGACGAAGCGTTCTTTGCCTCCTGGGGCACAGATTTTCTTAGAATAGTTTGCAGACCCCCTAAGGGCTAGAAAAGAAGAATCCTCACTCAAGTGACCCCATTTTGGATATTACACCCCTTTGGGAATATATCTACAGGTCTATTACCGATTTTTACTTAATGGGTGTTTTCCAGAAGCAAGCGGTAGGAGAGGTTGCAGAGTGAAAATTTCAAACTGCCATTGTAGTGCCCAGTTCGTTGTTGTGACCAGCTCATGCTTCTAGAGACATGCACCTGTAAATTAGGCGGCATCTCATCGCTACAGAAATGCCAAACATGTGGACGCAAAAATACAGTTGTGCAAACAAATCATCAAGATCCGTTGCTGGCAGCTCCCTATGACGTCATAGATGTGCTTGATTGAAGATAAGTCCAGAGATACTGAAAGTCATGGTAGTACATTTTAGGTCACAAAGGTTGTTCATAGTATCATGAGCAACATGCGGCTTGGTGTTTTTTAAATTAAAAATGAGTTTTGGAGTAATGGCCATACCACGGGTTCCATGACTAAATTGGAGAGTTGTTGTACTTTGGAATGAAAACTATAGGGGTTTGGCTAAATTATGCAACTCCACACCATAATCCCAGGAGTAGGACTGGTGTAACATTCCCTGATAAAGGACTCTTCATGGCCTTGCCCATGTTACATTTGACTTCACTCCACTGTTCTCAAAGTCCATCATGGTGCAGAGTAAGATGGCAATAGAGGCTGAAATGGAGGTCTATCCTCTTCAGTAATGAGCCCTCCACTTTTCTTTAATGCAATAACAGGCAGTAATTGTTCTGGAGGCCAGATAACATGAAGAGGACTTCAGGAGGGAGCACTGCACGTCTCCTTCTCCAAGGATTAAGGTGTGTTGTTGCATAATGTTGGATCACCGGTCCCCTCTAGTCTTCATTTAATGTACACTAACAGCCCGATGTTATATTGATTTGATTATGGAACTAGTGGCATGGTCATTTCTCCAGAGTGTCCCAGAAATTAGCCATTTTCAACATGACAATGCCACTCAATATGTTTCTCATCCGATTGTGAGATGTCTGCTTGACCTAAATGTGCTACCTTTGACTGCATTGTCTTCAGTGCATTCAACATAGCAAAACTTTCCTTAGACAACCATTAATGGGAACCTGTAAACTGTTTCATGCTGCTGAAACTACGGGCTGCATGAATTAGAGCAGCATGAATAAAACTATATTTACAATGTAATGCCAGAGAGTTTCAGAGAAAAATATACCTGGCTGCAATTTATAAGCTTTTTTTTATTATTAATGCCAGATCTACATGTGGTTTCTTTATATAGTAAATATATATTAAAGACAGAGGTAGATATCTATGGATAAAAGACCTACCTAGGACTCTATGAAAGTGTTTGCAACTTAACCCCTTAACGACCGCCGATACGCCTTTTAATGGCGGCAGTTAAGGGTACTTAAACCACAGCGCCGTAAATTAACGGCACTGTGGAAAAAGTGAATAACGCCCCCCAGAGTCGGATTTTCTCTGGGGTCTCGGTTGCCGGGGGTAGCCGAGACACCAGAGAACATGATTCGGGTTTTTTTACCAACCCCCGAGTTGCGATCGCCGGTAATTAACCGTTTACCGGCGATCGCAAAAAAAAACCAAAACGCGATCTCCCTTTTAATTTCTCTGTCCTCTGATGTGAACGCACAGAGAAATGGGGTCCCCGATAGCCCCCCGATACTCACTTGTCTCCCCCGGTGCTCCTCGTGGATCCCGATGGGCGCCGCCATCTTTTTCCGGCAAAAAAATGGTGGGCGCATGCGCAGTGCGCCCGCCGGCCGGCACCCGGAGGATCTTTGGGGTCCAAAGAACATGATCGGAGTCGGTTCTTACCGACCCCTGTTTTGCGATCGCCGGTAATTAACTGTTTACCGGCGATCGCAAAAAAAAAAGAAAAAGCGATCGGTCATTCTCTGTCCTCTGATGTGATCGCACATCAGAGGACAGAGAAATAGGCGGATTCGGGGACCCTGCTATACTTACCGGTGTCCCTGGGTCCTCCTGCATCCCCTCCTAGCCGCCGGCTTCTTCCTATGGAAAGAAAATGGCGGGTGCATGCGCAGTGCGCTCGCTCTCTGCTGCCATCTGCCGGCCGGCAGGAGAGAGGAGTTGGGGCTAAAATTAGGGTTAGAGTTAGGGTTAGGGTTGGGGCTAAATTTAGGGTTAGGGTTGGGGCTAAATTTAGGGTTAGGGTTACGGCTAGGGTTAGGGCTAGGGTTTGGCTTCTTTCACACTTGCGTCGGTACCGGGCCGTCGCAATGCGTCGGCACGACGTACTGATGCACATTGTGAAAATTGTGCACAACGTGGGCAGCGGATGCAGTTTTCAACACATCCACTGCCCAGTCTATGTCCTGGGGAGGAGGGGGCAGAGTTACGGCCACGCATGAGCAGAAATGGCAGACGCGATGTACAAAAAAGAGGTTACATTGAACTTTTTTTGTGACGACGGTCCGCCAAAACACAACGGATCCAGTGCACGACTGACATGACGTGTGGCCATCCGTCGGCAATACAAGTCTATGGGCAAAAAAGGCATCCTGCGGGCACATTTGCAGGATCCGTTTTTTGTCCAAAACGACGGATTGCGATGGATGCCACACGATGCAAATGTGAAAGTAGCCTTAGGGCTAGGGTTAGGGTTGGGGCTAAAGTTAGGGCTAGGGTTAGGGTTAAATTTAGGGTTAGGGTTGGGGCTAAATTTAGGGTTAGGGTTAGGGCTAAAGTTAGGGTTAGGACTAGGGTTGGGGCTAAAATTAGGGTTAGGGCTAGGGTTAGGGTTGGGGCTAAAGTTAGGGTTAGGGCTAGGGTTGGGGCTAAAGTTAGGGTTAGGGCTAGGGTTAGGGCTAAAGTTAGGGCTAGGGTTGGGGCTAAAATTAGGGTTAGGGCTAGGGTTAGGGTTGGGGCTAAAGTTAGGGTTAGGGCTAGGGTTGGGGCTAAAGTTAGGGTTAGGGCTAGGGTTAGGGCTAAAGTTAGGGCTAGGGTTGGGGCTAAAGTTAGGGCTAGGGTTGAAGCTAAAGTTAGGGTTAGAGTTGGGATTAGGGTTTGGATTAGGGTTGGTATTAGGGTTACGTTTGGGATTAGGGTTAAGGTTAGGGTTAGGATTAGGATTAGGGGTGTATTGGGATTAGGGTTAGGTTTGAGGTTAGGGTTGAGATTAGGATTAGGGGTGTGTTGGATTTAGGGTTTTGATTAGGGTTATGGTTAGGGTTGAGATTAGGGTTGTTTTGGGGTTAGGGTTGTGATTATCATTAGGGTTGTGATTAGGATTATGGATCAGGTTGGGATTAGGGTTAGGGGTGTGTTGGGGTTAGGGTTGGAGTAAGAATTGGGGGGTTTCCACTGTTTAGGTACATCAGGGGGTCTCCAAACACGACAGCCAATTTTGCGATCAAAAAGTCAAATGGTGCTCCCTCCCCTCTGAGCTCTGCCGTGCACCCAAACAGTGGTTTACCCCCACATATTGGGCATCAGCGTACTCGGAATAAATTGGACAACAACTTTTGGGGTCCAATTTCTCATGTTACTCTTGTGAAAATAAAAACTTGGGGGCTAAAAAATCTTTTTTGTGGAAAAAAAAATATTTTTTATTTTCACGACTGCATTATAAACTTCTGTGAAGCACTTGGGCATTCAAAGTTCTCACCACATATCTAGATAAGTTCCTTGGGGGGTCTAGTTTCCAAAATGGGGTCACTTGTGGGGGTTTCTACTGTTTAGGTACATCAGGGGCTCTGCATACGCAACATAACGCCCGCAGACCATTCTATCAAAGTCTGCATTCCAAAACGGTGCTCCTTCCCTTCCGAGCTCTGCCGTGTGCCCAAACAGTGGTTTACCCACACATATGGGGTACCAGCATACTCAGGACAAATTGGACAACAACTTTTGGGGTCCAATTTCTCTTGTTACCCTTGTGAAAATAAAAATTTGGGGGCTAAAAAATCTTTTTTGTGGAAAAAAAATATTTTTTATTTTCACGACTCTGCATTATAAACTTCTGTGAAGCACTTGGGCATTCAAAGTTCTCACCACTGTTTCTACTGTTTAGGCACATCAGGGGCTCTCCAAACGCGACATGGTGTCCGATCTCAATTCCAGCCAATTCTACATTGAAAAAGTGAAACGGCACTCCTTCTCTTCCAAGCTCTGCAGTGCGCCCAAACAGTGGTTTACCCCAACATATGGGGTATCAACATACTCAGGAGAAATTGGACAACAAGTTTTATGGTCTAATTTCTCCTGTTACCCTTGTGAAAATAAAAATTTAGGGGCAAAATATCATTTTTGTAGAAAAAATGCGATTTTTTATTTTCACGGCTCTACGTTATAAACTTCTGTGAAACACCTGGGGGTTTAAAGTGCTCACCACACATCTACATAAGTTCCTTAAGGGGTCTAGTTTCCAAAATGGTGTCACTTGTGGGGGGGTTTCCACTGTTTAGGCACATCAGGGGCTCTCTAAATGTGACATGGCATTCAATCTCAATTCCAGCCAATTCTGCATTGAAAAAGTCAAACGGCGCTCCTTCACTTCCAAGCTCTGCGGTGCGCCCAAACAGTGGTTTACCCCCACAGATGGGGTATCAGCGTATTCAGGAGAAATTGTGCAACAAAATGTATGGTTAAATTTCTGTTTTTACACTTGTGAAAATAAAAAAAATGGTTCTGAAGTAAAATGTTTGCAAAAAAAAGTTAAATGTTCATTTTTTCCTTCCACATTGTTTCAGTTCCTGTGAAACACGTAAAGGGTTAATAAACTTCTTGAATGTGGTTTTGAGCACCTTGAGGGGTGCAGTTTTTAGAATGGTGTCAAACTTGGTTATTTTCTATTATATAGACCCCTCAAAATGGCTTCAAATGTGATGTGGTCCCTAAAAAAAAATGGTGTTGTAAAAATGAGAAATTGCTGGTCAAATTTAACCCTTATAACTCCCTAACAAAAAAAAATTTTGTTTCCAAAATTGTGCTGATGTAAAGTAGACATGTGGGAAATGTTATTTATTAACTATTATTTGTGACATATCTCTGTGATTTAAGGGCATACAAATACAAATTTTGAAAATTGCAAAATTTTAAATTTTTTTGCCATATTTCTGTTTTTTTCATAAATAATCGCAAGTAATATCGAAGAAATGTTACCACTATCATGAAGTACAATATGTCACGAAAAAACCTTCTCAGAATCAGCAGGATCCGTTAAAGCGTTCCAGAGTTATAACCTCATAAAGTGACAGTGGTCAGAATTGTAAAAATTGGCTCGGTCATTAAGTACCAAATTGGCTCTGTCACTAAGGGGTTAAAGGGATTATCTGGGTAAACAATGTATGGTGCAGGAACAGTGGGGCTCAGTACATTGTTCAGTGTATGCTCATGGGGTCTGCACTTATTTTAGTAAATGTGAGATAAGGTGCAAGACATGGGAGCAGTTTCTAAACAATGTATTGAGCTGCACTGTTCTGTCTCTGCATTGTTTACATTGGTCCACTACTGGAGCAGGTATGAGCTGATTGGTTTTGGTGATGGATGTCGTACATCCACCAATCTCATATTAATGACTATCGTGTAGATAAGTCATCCATATGTAAAGGTACCTTCACACGAAACGACTTTGTAACGATATCGCTAGCGATCCGTGATGTTGCAGCGTCCTCGCTAGCGATATCGTTTAGTTTGACACGCAGCAGCGATCAGGATCCTGCTGTGATGTCGCTGGTCGCTGAATAAAGTCCAGAACTTTATTTGGTCGTCCAATCGCCGTGTATCGTTGTGTTTGAAAGCAAAAGCAACGATACCAGCGATGTTTTACACTGGTAACCAGGGTAAACATCGGGTTACCAAGCGCAGGGCCGCGCTTAGTAACCCAATGTTTACCCTGGTTACCAGCGTAAAAGTAAAAAAAACAAACAGTACATACTTACCTGCGCGTCCCCCAGTGTCTGCTTCCTGACACTTACTGAGCGCCGGCCCTAAAGTGAAAGTGAAAGCACAGCGGTGACGTCACCGCTGTGCTGTTAGGGCCGGAGCTCAGTCAGTGTCAGGAAGCAGACGCTGGGGGACGTGCAGGTGAGTATGTACTGTTTGTTTTTTTTACTTTTACGCTGGTAACCAGGGTAAACATCGGGTTACTAAGCGCGGCCCTGCGCTTAGCAACTCGATGTTTACCCTGGTTACCCGGGGACCTCGGCATCGTTGGTCGCTGGAGAGCGGTCTGTGTGACAGCTCTCCAGCGACCAAATAGCGACGCTGCAGCGATCGGCATCGTTGTCGCTATCGCTGCAGCGTCGCTTCGTGTGAAGGTACCTTTAGTCTCGGAAAACCCCTTTAAAGATATGTAATTTTTGTATTAATGAACCATGTTTGCACAGCACTCATTAGTGAAATGAGCTAGTTTAGTCTTGTTAATTAAATTGTCATGAAATACCACAGAAAAAATATTACTCTCAGTGTTAAAGATAATCTTGAAGTCGGGATACCTTTTAGGGCTAACAATAATAAAATAAATGATGCTACAAAGCAAGATTGACTGGCAGTTCCAAGCTAGTGTGAACAGTTGCATACTAGAAGCACCCATCTCCATATGCAATAAACAAAAGAAGTTGCTCTCTGTAGTGCTAAAGCATGTCAATATGAAATATGAATAGAAATTCTGGTTCTGGATGCTAGGAAAAAACTGAGATGCTTAGCACATAATTTGGCCAATTCATGCATGTGTTGTGAACTCTGTTTTTGGGCTCCCTCTAGTGGTCACAAGCGGTACTGTGTAGTGTTGACTTTCTGCAGGTTGGCAGCATCAGCTGGTTCGTTATCCTTGGTTGGTTTCTTATTTAGCTCACCTGGATACTCAGTTCCTTGCCTGCTCTCAATGTATTCAGTGCTCTTCAGATTCCTTGTGACTACCTTGCTCCCAGTCTCTCCAAGACAAGCTAAGTTTTTGTTTGATCATTTTTTGATTATCAGCATTTATTATGTTTTTAGTCCAGCTCGCTAAAATGTGATTTCCTCGCTTGCTGGTTGCTCTAGGGGACTGAGTTTCTCCCCCCACACCGTTAGTTGGTGCGGGGGTTCTTGAAATCTCAGTGTGGATATTTTGTAAGGGTTTTTTTACTGACCGCACAGACCCATTTACTATTTTCTGCTATCTAGTATTAGTGGGCCTCACTTGCTAAATCTGTTTTCACCCCTGTGTATGTGCCTTCCTCTTACCTCACCGTTATTATATGTTGGGGGCTTCTATATCGTTGGGGATTATTTCTCTGGAGGCAAGAGAGGTCTTTCTTTCTCTCTAGGGGTAGTTAGTTCCTCAGGCTGGCTCGAGACATCTAGGATTTTTAGACACGTTCACCGGCTACTTCTAGTGTGTTTGGATAGGTTCAGATTTGCGGTCAGTCCAGTTTGCCACCTCCCTAGAGCTTGTCCTATGTATGTTACTTAGCTGGAGTAATTTGTGATCCTCAACCACTAAGGATCATAACAGTAGAGCAGGCCACAAAAGTGTTTAATGCATCGCAGAAGTGGGATAAAAAGAAGACCAGAGTACTTTTTTTTTTTTCCTCCCGCTTTTCCTTTGCTGCAGTCTGTTTAGCTTCTTTCATCCCCTTGAACTCTGGGTGGTTTTGAGCTCAGCTGCAGACATGAATGTTCAGACTCTGACTTCTAGTGTGGATCATCTGACTGCACGGGTGCAAAGTATTCAGGATTTTGTTATTCATAGCCCTATGTCAGAACCAAAGATACCCATTCCGGAGTTGTTTTCTGGTGATAGATCTAGGTTTCTAAACTTTAAGAATAATTGTAAGTTATTTCTATCTCTGAGACCTCGTTCCTCTGGTGATTCCGTTCAGCAAGTTAAAATTGTTATCTCCTTGTTGCGTGGCGACCCTCAAGATTGGGCTCTCTCTTTGGCGCCAAGAGATCCTGCATTGCTTAATGTAGATGCATTTTTTCTGGCTCTTGGATTGCTTTATGAGGAGCCTAATCTTGAGAATCAGGCAAAAAAAGCATTGCTGGCTATCTTTCAAGGTCAGGATGAAGCAGAGGTGTATTGTCAAAAATTTCGGAAATGGTCGGTGCTTACTCAATGGAATGAGTGTGCCCTGGCTGCAAATTTCAGAGAAGGTCTTTCTGAGGCCGTTAAGAATGTTATGGTGGGGTTTCCCACCCCTACAAGTCTGAGTGATTCTATGGCTTTAGCCATTCAGGTTGATCGGCGTTTGCGGGAGCGCAAATCTGCTCATACTTTGGCGGTGTTTTCTGAACAGAGACCTGAGTCTATGCAATGTGACCGAACTCTGACCAGAATTGAGCGACAAAGTCATAGATGTCAAAGTGGGTTGTGCTTTTACTGTGGTGATTCTACTCATGTTATCTCAGCATGCTCTAAACGCTTAAAAAAAATCGCTAAACCTGTCACCATTGGTACTATGCAGCCTAAATTTATTTTGTCTGTTACTTTGATTTGTTCTTTGTCATCCTACCCGGTTATGGCTTTTGTGGATTCGGGTGCTGCCCTGAATCTGATGGATTTGTCATTTGCCAGGTGCTGTGGTTTTGTCCTGGAGCCTTTGGAATTTCCTATTCCTCTGAGGGGAATTGATGCTACGCCAATGGCTGAGAATAAGCCTCAGTATTGGACGCAAATGACCATGTGCATGACTCCCGTACATCAGGAGGTGATTCGCTTTCTTGTTCTGCATAATTTGCATGATGTTGTCGTTTTGGGTCTGCCATGGCTGCAGGCTCATAATCCAGTTTTAAATTGGAATGCTATGTCTGTGTCAAGTTGGGGTTGTCAGGGAATTCATGGCGATGCTCCGTTGGTGTCTATTGCTTCTTCCACTCCTTCTGAGGTCCCTGAGTTTTTGTCTGACTACCAGGATGTATTTGATGAACCCAGGTCCAGTGCCCTGCCTCCTCATAGGGATTGTGACTGTGCTATAAATTTAATTCCTGGTAGTAAATTCCCTAAGGGATGACTTTTTAATCTGTCTATACCAGAGCATGCCGCGATGCGGAGTTATATAAAGGAGTCTTTGGAGAAGGGACATATTCGCCCATCCTCTTCCCCTCTTGGTGCAGGATTTTTTTTTGTGGCCAAGAAGGACGGTTCTTTGAGACCTTGTATAGATTATCGTCTTCTGAATAAAATCACAGTCAAATTTCAGTATCCTTTACCACTATTGTCTGATTTGTTTGCTCGGATTAAGGGTGCCAGTTGGTTCACCAAGATAGATCTCCGTGGTGCGTATAACCTTGTGCGCATTAAGCAGGGAGATGAATGGAAAACAGCATTTAATACGCCTGAAGGCCATTTTGAGTACTTGGTGATGCCTTTTGGACTCTCTAATGCTCCTTCTGTGTTTCAGTCTTTCATGCATGACATCTTCCGAGAATATCTGGATAAATTTATGATTGTTTATCTGGATGACATTTTGGTCTTTTCTGATGATTGGGAGTCCCATGTGAAGCAGGTCAGGATGGTGTTTCAGGTCCTGCGTGCTAATGCTTTCTTTGTGAAGGGCTCAAAATGCCTCTTCGGAGTACAGAAGGTCTCCTTTTTGGGTTTTATTTTTTCTCCTTCTACTGTGGAGATGGACCCAGTCAAGGTCCAGGCTATTCATGACTGGACTCAGCCCACATCTGTTAAGAGTCTTCAGAAGTTCTGGGGTTTTGCTAATTTTTACCGTCGTTTCATCGCTAATTTTTCTAGCGTGGTTAAACCTTTGACGGATTTGACCAAGAAGGGTTCTGATGTGACTAATTGGTCTCCTGCGGCCGTGGAGGCCTTTCGGGAGCTGAAGCACCGGTTTTCTTCAGCTCCAGTCTTATGTCAGCCAGATGTCTATCTCCCCTTCCAGGTCGAGGTTGATGCTTCTGAGATTGGAGCAGGGGCTGTTTTGTCGCAGAGAAGCTCTGATGGCTCTGTGATGAAACCATGTGCTTTCTTTTCAAGAAAGTTTTCACCTGCCGAGCGGAATTATGATGTTGGTAATCGGGAGTTGTTGGCTATGAAGTGGGCATTTGAGGAGTGGCGACATTGGCTCGAAGGAGCTAAACATCGTGTGGTGGTCTTGACTGATCACAAAAATCTGATTTACCTTGAATCTGCCAAGCGCCTGAATCCTAGACAGGCTCGTTGGTCGTTGTTTTTCTCCCGTTTCAACTTCGCGGTCTCATATCTGTTGTGAATTCTGTTTGTGGGCTCCCCCGGTGGTGTTTTATGGTAGTGCCACTTATTTGCCTTCTTCTATCCTTGATCACCTGTTGACACCCATTAGGGGAGTTTCCTATTTAAGGCTGCTTGGCTGCTGGTCTGATGCCGGCCAACAATGTATCAGTAGCATTCTGTTGCATTCTCCTGCCTCAAGATCCTGTTCAGCTAAGTTGAATTTTATTTCTAGTTTATTCTATTTTTGTCCAGCTATTTGCAATGTGACTCTCTGTAGCTGGAAGCTCTCGTGGACTGGAATTGCCACTCCAGTGGCATGAGTTGTCACTGGAGTTTTAAAGTAATTTCAGGATGGTGTTTTTGAGTAGTGTTTTGAAGTTGACCGTGAAGTGACTCTTTCCTGTACTTCTGCTATCTAGTAAGCGGACCTCACTGTGCTAAATCTGCTGTTCATCCTACGTATGTCTTTTTCTCTTGACTCACCGTCAATATCTGTGGGGGGCTGCTATCTCCTTTTGGGGTTCATCTCTGGAGGTAAGGCAGGCCTGTATATTCCTCTGATAGGGGTAGTTAGATCTCCGGCTGGCGCGTGGTGTCTAGGGCATCGTAGGAAACACTCCTCGGCTACTTCCAGTGTCGTGTCAGGTTCAGGTCACGGTCACTTTAGTTCCCATCACCCGAGAGCTAGTCCGTTGTTATTTTGATTTCCCTGCCATTGGGAAAATCATAACACATATCTGCCTGGTTCGAAGAACGTGAAAGCTGATGCACTTTCTAGGAGTTTTGTGCCTGACTCTCCGGGAGTTTCTGAGCCGGCTGGTATTCTCAGAGAGGGAGTGATTTTGTCTGCCATTTCCCCTGATTTGCGACGAGTGCTGCAGAAATTTCAGGCGGATAGACCTGACCGTTGTCCACCAGAGAGACTGTTTGTCCCGGATAGATGGACCAGCAGAGTTATTTCCGAGGTTCATTCTTCGGTGTTGGCGGGTCATCCTGGGATTTTTGGTACCAGAGATTTGGTGGCTAGGTCCTTCTGGTGGCCTTCCTTGTCGCGGGATGTGCGTTCCTTTGTGCAGTCTTGTGGGATTTGTGCTCGGGCTAAGCCTTGCTGTTCTCGTGCCAGCGGTTTGCTTTTGCCTTTGCCTATTCCGAAAAGGCCTTGGACGCACATTTCCATGGATTTTATTTCGGATCTTCCGGTATCTCAGAAAATGTCTGTCATCTGGGTGGTGTGTGATCGTTTTTCCAAGATGGTCCATTTGGTGCCCTTGCCTAAGTTGCCTTCTTCCTCCGATTTGGTTCCTCTATTTTTTCAGAATGTGGTTCGTTTGCACGGCATTCCTGAAAATATTGTGTCTGATAGAGGATCCCAGTTTGTGTCCAGGTTTTGGCAGACTTTTTGTGCTAAGATGGGCATTGATTTGTCTTTTTCGTCGGCCTTCCATCCTCAGACTAATGGCCAAACCAAGTGAACTAATCAGACGTTGGAAACTTATTTGAGATGTTTTGTTTCTGCTGATCAGGATGATTGGGTGACTTTTTTGCCATTGGCCGAGTTTGCCCTTAATAATCGGGCTAGTTCTGCTACTTTGGTTTCGCCTTTTTTCTGCAATTCTGGTTTCCATCCTCGTTTTTCCTCGGGTCAGGTTGAGCCTTCTGACTGTCCTGGGGTGGATTCTGTGGTGGATAGGTTGCAGCAGATTTGGAACCATGTGGTGGACAATTTGAGGTTGTCACAAGAGAAGGCTCAGCGCTTTGCCAACCGGCGCCGCGGTGTGGGTTCCCGACTTCGTGTTGGGGATTTGGTGTGGCTGTCTTCTCGGTATGTTCCTATGAAGGTCTCCTCTCCTAAATTCAAGCCTCGCTTCATCGGTCCTTATAAGATCTTGGAAATCCTTAACACGGTGTCTTTTCGTTTGGATCTCCCAGCATCGTTTGCCATTCATAATGTGTTCCATAGGTCTTTGTTGCGGAGGTATGTGGTACCTGTGGTTCCTTCTGTTGAGCCTCCTGCTCCGGTGCTGGTCGAGGGCGAATTGGAGTACGTGGTGGAGGAGATTTTGGATTCTCGTATCTCTAGACGGAGGCTTCAGTATTTGGTGAAGTGGAAGGGCTATGGTCAGGAGGATAATTCCTGGGTTGTCGCCTCTGATGTTCATGCGGCCGATTTGTTTCGTGCCTTCCACGCAGCTCATCCTGATCGCCCTGGGGGTCTTGATGAGGGTTTGGTGACCCCTCCTCAAGGGGGGGGTACTGTTGTGAACTCTGTTTTTGGGCTCCCTCTAGTGGTCACAAGCGGTACTGTGTAGTGTTGTCTTTCTGCAGGTTGGCAGCATCAGCTGGTTCGTTATCCTTGGTTGGTTTCTTATTTAGCTCACCTGGATACTCAGTTCCTTGCCTGCTGCTCTCAATGTATTCAGTGCTCTTCAGATTCCTTGTGACTACCTTGCTCCCAGTCTCTCCAAGACAAGCTAAGTTTTTGTTTGATAATTTTTTGATTATCAGCATTTATTATGTTTTTAGTCCAGCTCGCTAAAATGTGATTTCCTCGCTTGCTGGTTGCTCTAGGGGACTGAGTTTCTCCCCCACACCGTTAGTTGGTGCGGGGGTTCTTGAAATCTCAGTGTGGATATTTTGTAAGGGTTTTTTACTGACCGCACAGACCCCTTTTCTATTTTCTGCTATCTAGTATTAGTGGGCCTCATTTGCTAAATCTGTTTTAACCCCTGTGTATGTGCCTTCCTCTTACCTCACCGTTATTATATGTTGGGGGCTTCTATATCGTTGGGGATTATTTCTCTGGAGGCAAGAGAAGTCTTTCTTTCTCTCTAGGGGTAGTTAGTTCCTCAGGCTGGCTCGAGACGTCTAGGATTTTTAGACACGTTCACCGGCTACTTCTAGTGTGTTTGGATAGGTTCAGATTTGCGGTCAGTCCAGTTTGCCACCTCCCTAGAGCTTGTCCTATGTATGTTACTTAGCTGGAGTAATTTGTGATCCTCAACCACTAAGGATCATAACATGCATGCCCAGCAGCTAACGACAAGGCGGTCTTAAATGTGCTGGGTCCTATGTGTCTACATATAGGGTGTCCACACACCCTATACATATATATCTTCAACTTTGTCACCATAAAAGTAGGGGGTGCTAGACACATTTTTTGCACAGGGGTCCCAAGCTGTCAGTGTCCGCCCCTGGCTAGACCATTAGAGATTTAACCACTTTAACCCTGCATCTAAGTGAAAGGTAACAATGTTTTGATCGTTTGACTTTTAGGCTCCTATATCTCACCATACACTACTGAGAGTATCACTTGGTTATTGTAACATTTGGCCACTTTGTGACACAATATTACAGTGAATTTATATTGGAAAGTAATGTATTTAAGTATTGTGTAGCACTTCAAATGACAAGATTGTATAAAAGTGATTTTGCTGGCGGTCCAATTTTTCCAAGAATCTCAACGCGCCTCCGGAGACCAAGCTCCCCCAAACAATGGTATGATTGGGGGAGCTTGGTCTCCAGAGGTTCATTGAGATTCTTGCCCATGTGGTTCGTGCTGAGGTCTGTGTCCTCTATGTTTGAAGTTTGTGGATAGGGAGGACTCTTTTTTATGGATTCGGTGAAGCTGGACATTCTCTTCTTTTTTGGACTTTGTACGCCTGGACACGGCAGGTCCGTGCTCCCGAGATTTGGTTTGTGCATCATGGGTGAGCTGGCTTATATCTCTTAAAATAATACATTAAAATGTTGTCCAATCTGGGAGATTTTTGGCATATTAACAGGATAAGTCATAACTGTCCAATAGATGTGGGCCAAATGTCAATCTTTGGAAAAAAGAAGAATATAGATAGAGTCATGCATACTTTTCCACCTCGTTATTCCTGGCAGTGTACAACGCAGCTTTATTCTCAAGATAGATACATATCCCAGTGGTGGTATCTATTGGATATTTTGTCGTTATGTCAAAGATGCATTTTAAAACGGTGTTGCCATCAATGATGAAGTGCTGGAGATCACAGAGATCATCATCTCCATCTGCGCACGCGCGGCATCCCGCGGCCATTTTCCTGAAGCCGCGGCCAGCAGAGCGCCGCTTCTGCGCACGCGCGGCCAAAGGAAGATGGCCGCGCCCACCGACCACCAATGGAATAACGGACATCGCTGCTATTTTCACCCCCCCGTGCAGGATTGGGGACGTTGGACATGCGCACACCACTACGCCACCAACGGAAAACTACGCAATATCTGGGGGAAGAAGCCACGCCCATCCGACCTGACCAGCCTGATTGACAGGCGAAAATGACTACTTTGGTAACGTATTTCGGCAGCATAGGTGGGGAATCGGGGTCCACAAACTACACTATTGTAATGCACAGCTCAGGCCATATTTAACAGTATTTTTATCTCATACCGAAAAAAACAGGGTGATAGGTTCCCTTTAAGTGTTTTTGAATATCCATATTGAATCAGGAGCCCCATATAATTCTCCATGCAGTTCATGATGGGTCCCATAAGATGCTCCATACAAAATATGCCCCATATAATGCGCCATACAGTTTATGATGGGCTCCATAAGATGCTCCATATTAAAATATGCCCCATACAATGCTGCACAAATGCTGATTATGGCCCCATAAGATGCTCCATAGACATATTTGCCCCATATAATGCTCCACAAATGTGGATTATGGCCCCATAAGATGCTCCATAGAGATATTTGCCCCATATAATGCTGCATATGGCCCCATACAGCTATTTGCCCCATATAATGCTGCACATAGCCTCATAAGATGCTCCATACAGATATTTGCCCCATATAATGCTGCACATGGCCCCATACAGATATTTGCGCCATATAATGCTGCACATGGCCCCATAAGATGCTCCATACAGATAATTGCCCCATATAATGCTACACATGGCCCCATAAGATGCTCTATACAGATATTTGCCCCATATAACGCAGCACATGGCCCCATAAGATGCTCCATACAGACATTTGCCCCATATGCTGTTGCTGCAATTAAAAAAATAAAAAATGTACATACTCACCTCTCAGGCCCCAGCACTTGCTATATTCACCTGCTCCCCGTTCCAGCGCCGACCGTCGCTGTGTCTTCCCCGTCCTCTGCACTGTCATTCAGGCAGAGGGCGGCACGCACACTAATTGCATCATTGCGCCCTCTGACCTGAGCGTCACTGCAGAGGACACTGAGGACATAGCGGTGCCGACTGTGGAACGGGGAGCAGGTGAATATCCGCACTGAGTTATACTCACCTGCTCCTGGCACGGTCCCTGCACATCTGTTCTCCGGCACTGGCAGCTTCTTCCTGTAGTGAGCAGTCATATGGTACCGCTCATTACAGTAATGAATATGCGGCTCCACCCCTATGGGAGTGGAGTCGGGTCCATATTCATTACTGTAATGAGCGGCACCATGTGACCGCTCACTACAGGAAGAAGCTGCTGGCACCGGGGAACCAGGGACGTGCGGGGACCGCGCCAGGAGCAGGTGAGTATTACTACACAGCTCCGCTCCCCCTCCCCTGCCGACCCCTGGGTATGACTCGAGTATAAGCAGAGAGGGTTACTTTCAGCCCAAAAAAGTGGGCTGAAAATCTCGGCATATACTCGAGTATATACGGTATGTCTTTCACATTCTTACTACCAAGCAAAGCCTTTAAAATGGTCTTAAATGCAATAAAAGACACAAAGTCTTTTAACATTTATGTAGAAATACATTAATCACTGTAAAAGTAAATAGTCGTGTTTTAAAATGGGGATGAACTAAATTAAAAGTATAATAGAAATTGGCATAAAGTTTCATTAATACAATAGGCTTTTAAAAAAAAGATCAGTATCCTCCGTCAATGTCAGTATGAGTACTTGAAAAATATTTCCATTTTTATCCATTGAGCTGTTTCATCTAAATACTCAGATTCTTGATTCTTCATAGTACCATGTTAGCCGAAACCTAAAAATTAAAAGGGATTTTTTAATTACATAAGTACATGGCTGACGGTGAGAACAGTCCATAACTGCTTTAAAGAGCAGTTTTATAAATTATTACAAAATTGATAAGATAGCAAATGTCAAAATAAAAATTAGACTGTGGACATTTCTTCTAAGAATAGAAAAAACTCAAATAAAGCAACTTTGCTTTAAGGACGATCAAATTCCGTATGGTTACCTTCTCACTTTAGGATGATAGATTAGTTTAATATCTTAATTTACAGTAGTTTGTAATCTGGTTCGGTAGCTATAAGTGGCGCACAGGTAGGAGCTGCATCAAGGGTGAAAAGAAGGTAGCAGTATTATAAATGTAACATGGTTGGTGTAGGGTCCTGCTACAAGTTTTGTATTGAGACATAGGAGCTACAATGTATGTCAGTGCTTTTATTTTTTTATTGCAGCAATGGAGTGTTGTCACACATCTAAGCTCCCTGTACCTAGTATTATACTCACAGCATCATCTTCATATTTTATTAGTGCCACTCCTGTGGGATCGCTCCAGTCCCAATTCAATGTAAGCCTATGAGAGCCAGAACGAGGTTTAGATTTACATTGTGAGCTTGTGATGGTTACTTCAGACTTCCGGTCAATCAGAAGTTGTGATCACAAGGTAACGGTGCAGGACCAGAGCGACGTTGGGAAGAGTTGAAGATTGCAGCTGGTAAGTAAAATACTAGAGTCAAGGAACTTAGAGTAGCACCACTCCAGTACTAAAATAAATAAACCCAGCCAGGTGAGTATTTTTTATTTATAAATTTTAAATCATTAAATGCCTCTTGAAAATTGTATTTTATTATTTAAAGTGAAGAACAAAAGGGTAACAATGTTTTGAACTTTTGACTTCCATGCTCCATATCTCATTATCCACTTCTGCTTTGAACTTAAGACATTATTTTATAGACAGTCATCTTGGATATCTCATACTTAACTTTGACTTGCAACTATTTAGCATATGATTAGTTTTGAAGATTTTTGTCATGTCACTGTATTTTACTGTTTTGCTCCTAAAGATCTCAATTTTAATTTGTATTATTTTGTTAGTATTTTGTAAATGCACCTTTGGCCTTCAACACTGCCTGAATCATTCTGGGTATGCTGTCAATCAGATTCAAACATGTGTCAACCGAAATTTGATCTCAGGTCTCTTCTACATGTTCCCAAAGTTGGTGCATACTTGTTAACTCACTTGGGTAGGTATACATATTTTCTTCAACTCTACCCACAAATGTGTGACTGGGTTGAGGTCTGGGGACTGTGGGGCCATTCCAGCACCTCTACTTCATTGTCATTGAACCATTTCTACACCAATCTCGATGTATCCTTCTTGTTGTTGTCTTGTTGGAACACTATGTCGCCATTTTCATGCCCATAGTACTTTAGTGCACAAAGTAACTTGTAGAATACTCACAGATAGCTCACCACCTTCGATCCTGGTCAAGTATCCTATGCCTTTGGCTGCTAAACAACCCCATATCATCAGGTTCCTCCACCAAACTTGACATTTCCTTCAATTTCTCAATTCACTAGCCTCTTTTTCTCTTGTTTTTTTAAAACCCAATTGCACTTATTAAAACCTAGTCTATTGACTTTCATGTCATCTCTCCAAATCACTCATTTCAAATCATTAAATGTCCACTTTTAGTACTTGTTTACGAACTCGAACTGACGCTTCTTATGACAATATTGAAGTTGAGGCTTCATCTCCTTTTTTCAGGCCACCATTCCAAACTTGTGCAATGTGCTTGAATCGACTCCTGTGATTTCACTGTTATGAAGCATATGAGCCACCTCCACTGCCGTGTTTGTCATGCAAGGACTGACGGACATTGGGGTGAGCTGACTTATTGACTCCACTATTTTGCCTGGATGTCCAGCGTATGGCTTCTGAATGGATGGATGGACTTAATTTCATATTCTTCCAACTGTCATGGCACTCACACGATGCATTTTGGCTATTTTCTTGACAAAGAGACCACCATCGATGAGCTGGATGATGCTGTTTCTTTTTTCTTGGCAAATCATCTTCATGGCTGCTCCTCAATTCGTACCAATGACCTTACACTGGGGAATCAATCTAATAACACACTGAGCTATTAAGGAATGTGAGAACAGGTTGTATTTTGTAGTGCTCAGGAAGAAAAATATTTTTCCACCACTATAAGCAAAGCAGTAACAATGCAGTGACATGACAAGAATCTGCATAACTAATCATATGCTAAATAGCTGCAAGTCAAATTTGTGTATGAGATAACCAAGATGATTGTCTATAAAACGATGGTTGTCTCACGATCAAAGCAGTAGTAGATGGTGAGATATAGAGCCTGAAAGTCAAAAAGTTCAAAACATTGTTACTCCTTCTGCTCGTCACTGTATTTTAATGAACAACTCCTCTATCAGCAGTGCTTATCAATATATAAACATGGCAGGAGATATCATATTGGGAATAACTGTTTAACCCTTTCCTGTCAAGGCTATTTTTAATTTTTCCTTATTTTGTTTTCCAAGAGCGACAATTTTTTTAATCTTCTGATCAGATGTCCTGTGCTAATCAGAACATCAATCAGGAATAGTCAGCATGATTACATCTCTGATTCTAGTAGCAGCTGCTCAGTACTATAGAATTGCTCAGAACTGGCGGTTCTGGGCAGTTCTATACTGGTACAGAGCGGTAAACAGTCGCCAGACAAATTTATTGTATCACTACTGGTTAAACTGATGATTTAAACAGTGGCTTGTTTAAAATTTTATTTCTATACAATGTTCCATTATGGCATTATT
Source organism: Ranitomeya variabilis (assembly GCF_051348905.1). Taxonomy (NCBI): domain Eukaryota; kingdom Metazoa; phylum Chordata; class Amphibia; order Anura; family Dendrobatidae; genus Ranitomeya; species Ranitomeya variabilis. The sequence continues at coordinate 879,715,348 of NC_135232.1, read as the reverse complement.
TTAATTGCTTGGCCACTTTTTATTGATGGCCTATCCTCAGAATAGGTTATAAGCATCTGATTTGTATGGGTATGACACTCAGTACCTTCTCTGATCAGCTTTTATCAGTACCGGTGGGGGTGCCGGAAGTTCTTGGTTGCTGCTGGGACCCAACAGCTGTGTCATTTCTTTAGTGGCCATAACCAGGTACTGCACATCCGCTCCCAATTCAAATGAATGTGGACCTGCAGTCCTGACCACAGCCCCTGTAGTTTTGGCAGAACTGCTTTGTTCGGCAGTATCTGAGAACTTGCGGCTGGTGCCGGTACCACTAACAGCTCATCTGCGAAAATGCCAGGTGTGTCACTCCCAAAAATCAGATATTGATGGCCTATCCTAATAATAGGCTATCAATAAAAAAAAGCAGTTGCCAAAATCTTTAAGTAATGACAACTTCATTTCTACTCACCATTACTTAGTATGCGGTGATTTTCCAGCTATTTCATTGTCTTTTTTTAATGGATAATAAGAAGTAGATAAATGCTAAAACAACAAAAGTGAAATATGTTACGTGATTTTAAACATTGAAAATAAAATTAGCTAGAATGTAAGCGAAAAAAAACCCAAATATCATTTCTAGCAACACTGCATATTAATTTAGTAACAGTCTTAAATATTATATGCAGAAAATAAAATTTAATGATTAATTCCCAGACAAAGTTTTGAACACAATGTTGAGACACCCTCGCCCACACAAAAATCTTTGTTTTAAAAATGCACAGTATGTCATAAAAGCCTCCTAGCACACCAACTTATGATCCACAGCTTCTGTATTCTTCATTATTTATGAATTTGTTTCTTTGCTTTAGGCTCCAAATCATGATTTTTATGTTATGATTTATCATCCTAGAATCTTATAGTTATTAAGTTCTGTAAATATTATAAATGTTATGCTTTTATATAAAGAGTTTCTTATATTCTGCTACAAAAATATAGAAAAGATGTTTGAGACTTGGAACATCATGTTCTAAAATTCATTTGGGTAAGAATCTAAAAATGTAACTCTTTCATTAATGTATATTATTAACCATATATATGGAACTCAAATTTCAGAAAAGTTAGACACTGTGTAAAATGTAAAAGAAAACAAGACTGCAATGATTTGGAAATCTGTCATAGCCGTATTTCCTTCACAACAGAACTTAGAACACAAATCAGAAGGTTAACGTTAGACATTTTTCAATTTCATTTGAATCAAATTAACTGATTTAGAAATTGGTGGCAGTAACAGATCTCAAAAAGTTATGATGGAGCCATGTCTACCATAGTGTAACATCCGCTCTTCTTTTCTTTTTACAACAGTCTGTAAATGTCTGGGTAGTTTTGGGATAGGAATGTTGTCCAATTGTTGTCTGATGTAGGATTCTAGCTGTTCAAGAGTCTTGCATCTTCTTTGTTGGATTTTTCGCTTCGCAATGAGCCAAATGTTTTCTGTTGGTGAAGGGTCTGGACTGCAGGTGGACAGCTCATCGCCCAACCTCTTCTTATGCAAATCCAAGCTGTTATGATGGGTACATTATGTGGTTTAGTAGTGTCTTGGAGTAATATGCAAAGCCTTCCTTGAAATAGATGTTGTCTGGATGGGATTTTATCTTGCTGTAAAAAATCTATATAATGTTCAGTTCAGCATTGATAGTGGAATTCTAGATGTGCAAGCTGCCCAAAGCATAGGCACTAATGCAATCCCATACTACCACAGATGTAGGCTTAGGAACTGTGAGCTGATAACAAGCTGGATTGTCTTTCTACTATTATGTCTGCAGGACACGGCATGCATGGTTTTCATAAAGAATTTCTCATTTTGAGTCATCTGACCACAGGACAGTTTTCTATTCTTCCTCAGTCCATTATACGTAGATGAGCTTTGGCCCAGAGAAGACAGCAGCGTTTCTGGAAAATGTTGATACAGTATATGGCTTCTTTGCTGTAATTTGCATTTGTTGCTTGCACAGTAAATAGTGTAGTGTTTCAGAATTTTTAGAGACAATTGTTTAGACTCATGAACCTATTACCATCTGTCTTTCTTAAATACTCTATCTCTCTAAAGGCCCCGTCTCACATAGCGAGATCGCTAGCGAGATCGCTGCTGAGTCACAAGTTTTGTGACGCAACAGCGACCTCCATAGCGATCTCGCTATGTGTGACACGTACCAGCGATCAGGCCCCTGCTGCGAGATCGCTGGTCGTGTCGGAATGGCCTGGACCTTTTTTTGGTCGTTGAGGCCCCGCTGACATCGCTGAATCGGTGTGTGTGACACCGATCCAGCGATGTCTTCACTGGTAACCAGGGTAAACATCGGGTTACTAAGCGCAGGGCCGCGCTTAGTAACCCGATGTTTACCCTGGTTACCAGCGTAAATGTAAAAAAAAAAAACAGTACATACTCGCCTTCTGATGTCCGTCAGGTCCCTTGCCGTCTGCTTCCTGCTCTCACTGACTCCCGGCCGTACAGTGAGAAGTGAGAGCACAGCAGTGACGTCACCGCTGCGCTCTGCTCTCAGTGTACGGCCGGATCTCAGTCAGAGCAGGAAGCAGACGGCAAGGGACCTGGACACCGAAAGGCGAGTATGTAGTGTTTGTTTTTTTTGGTAACCAGGGTAAACATCGGGTTACTAAGCGCGGCCCTGCACTTAGTAACCCGATGTTTACCCTGGTTACCCGGGTGCTGCAGGGGGACTTCGGCATCGTTGAAGACAGTTTCAACGATGCCGAAGTCGTTCCCCTGATCGTTGGTCGCTGGGGAGAGCGGTCTGTGTGACAGCTCCCCAGCGACCACACAGCGACTTACCAACGATCACGGCCAGGTCGTATCGCTGGTCGTGATCGTTGGTAAATCGCTATGTGAGACGGGGCCTTAAGATGCTCTTTTTAGAAACAATCATGTTATTTAGTTGAAAATTGACTGTCTAGCTTTTGCTAACCATTTTGTAACATTTTTTGGGATTTGTTACTGCAATCAATTTGTAAATGAGTTAATTTTTTCAAATGAAATGATCTGTGATCTATGTTCTGTTGTAAATAAAGTATGGGTGTAAGAGATCTCCATTTTTCACATTTTTCACAAGTGTATATATATATATATATATATATATATATATATATATATATATATATATATATATATAAATAATAATATATCCGCGCTAGGAATAATCCCCTTTTTTATTTCTTTATATAGCACAATGGGTTAGAGAACAATATCTCTTATTTTAGTTGCCAGCTAAACACAATGATGTCCATGCTTTTACCTTTCTAGACGCAGAAGGAGACCTTCAGTGTTTTCTCTCCTCTTTTTCCGTGCCAACCAGGCCCTTTATAGTTATGATTTTCATCCAAATTTTTGGATACTATAAAATGAACACATGGGATTTTCTTTAGTATAGATAAGGCGCACTACTTGTCCCAGATAGATTTAAATAAAGGATATATAAATACCTAAAACACACACATAAAACGTATAAAAGCAAACAGCTCAAGTTATTTAAGGGATATTTGCCAGAGGGGAGGTTACCTGAAGAAGGAATACGGCTATTCCGAAACGCATCGGTCTTTTTGGTCCATTGCGCTATCCATAGCCAGTCACGTGTGCCAACACGTGACTGTGACGTCACGCTAGGTCCTGCATTGTCGGGAGACCGAGCGGCTAATACATACAGCGCGCAGCCACCCCACGCTATAGAGTGCTAGTTACGGGTGTGTTGTAGCGCTGCTACCGGCCGGAGCAGCGCTTACCACCCCCAGGAGCGGCATAATTTATTCATCGTACCCGGACATCAGGACAAAGAACGAGGAGTCTCCTACAGCTACATAAGAGCAGAGGAACAAACAGGAATATAGGAGGTAACCTCCCCTCTGGCAAATATCCCTTAAATAACTTGAGCTGTTTGCTTTTATACGTTTTATGTGTGTGTTTTAGGTATTTATATATCCTTTATTTAAATCTATCTGGGACAAGTAGTGCGCCTTATCTATACTAAAGAAAATCCCATGCGTTCATTTTATAGTATCCAAAAATTTGGATGAAAATCATAACTATAAAGGGCCTGGTTGGCACGGAAAAAGAGGAGAGAAAACACTGAAGGTCTCCTTCTGCGTCTAGAAAGGTAAAAGCATGGACATCATTGTGTTTAGCTGGCAACTAAAATAAGAGATATTGTTCTCTAACCCATTGTGCTATATAAAGAAATAAAAAAGGGGATTATTCCTAGCGCGGATATATTATTATTTATATATTACATTGAGTAGACGACACAGATAAGTGGGACTGTGATAAAATCTGCTGCAAGGAAGTAGCGTAGCGAGCGCCACTGATATTCTATACGAAACTCTCTCTCTCTCTCTCTCTATATATATATATATATATATATATATATATATACAGTTAGGTCCATATATATTTGGACAGAGACAACATTTTTTCTCATTTTGGTTATAGACATTACCACAATGAATTTTAAACAAAACAATTCAGATGCAGTTGAAGTTCAGACTTTCAGCTTTCATTTGAGGGTATCCACATTAAAATTGGATGAAGGGTTTAGGAGTTTCAGCTCCTTAATATGTGCCACCCTGTTTTTAAAGGGACCAAAAGTAATTGGACAGATTCAATAATTTTAAATAAAATGTTCATTTTTAATACTTGGCTGAAAACCCTTCGTTGGGAATGACTGCCTGAAGTCTTGAACTCATGGACATCACCAGACGCTGTGTTTCCTCCTTTTTGATGCTCTGCCAGGCCTTGACTGCGGTGGTTTTCAGTTGCTGTTTGTTTGTGGGCCTTTCTGTCTGAAGTTTAGTCTTTAACAAGTAAAATGCATGCTCAATTGGGTTGAGATCAGATGACTGACTTGGCCATTCAATAATATTCCACTTCTTTGCTTTAATAAACTCCTGGGTTGCTTTGGCTTTATGTTTTGGGCCATTGTCCATCTGTAGTATGAAACAACGACCAATCAGTTTGGCTGCATTTGGCTGGATCTGAGCACACAGTATGGTTCTGAATACCTCAGAATTCATTCTGCTGCTTCTGTCCTGTGTCACATCATCAATAAACACTAGTGACCCAGTGCCACTGGCAGCCATGCCCAAGCCATCACACTGCCTCTGCTGTGTTTTACAGATGATGTGGTATGCTTTGGATCATGAGCTGTACCACGCCTTCAACATACTTTTCTCTTTCCATCATTCTGGTAGAGGTTGATCTTGGTTTCATCTGTCCATAGAATGTTCTTCCAGAACTGTGCTGGCTTTTTTAGATGTTTTATAGCAAAGTCCAGTCTAGCCTTTTTATTTTTGACACTTATGAGTGGCTTGCACCGTGCAGTGAACCCTCTGTATTTACTTTCATGCAGTCTTCTCTTTATGGTAGATTTGGATATTGATACTCCTACCTCCTGGAGAGTGCTGTTCACTTGGTTGGCTGTTGTGAAGGGGTTTCTCTTCACCATGGAGATAATTCTGCGATCACCCACTACTGTTGTCTTCCGTGGGCGCCCAGGTCTTTTTGGATTGATGAGTTCACCAGTGCTTTCTTTCTTTCTCAGGATGTACCAAACTGTACATTTTGCCACTCCTAATATTGTAGCAATTTCTCGGATGGGTTTTTTCTGTTTTCAGAGCTTAAGGATGGCTTGTTTCACCTGCATGGAGAGCGCTTTTGACCGCATGTTTACTTCATAGGAAAACCTTCCAAATGCAAGCACCACACCTCAAATCAACTCCAGGCCTTTTATCTGCTTAATTGAGAATGACATAATGAAGGGATTGCCCACACCTGTCCATGAAATAGCCTTGGAGTCAATTGTCCAATTACTTTTGGTCCCTTTAAAAACAGGGTGGCACAGGTTAAGGAGCTGAAACTCCTAAACTCTTCATCCAATTTTAATATGGATACCCTCAAATGAAAGCTAAAAGTCTGAACTTCAACTGCATCTGAATTGTTTTGCTTAAAATTAATTGTGGTAATGTCTATAACCAAAATGAGAAAAATGTTGTCTCTGTCCAAATATATATGGACCTAACTGTATATATATATATATATATATATATATATATATATATATACACATACATATACAGGAGCACAATATACACTCACCGGCCACTTTATTAGGTACACCATGCTAGTAACGGGTTGGACCCCCTTTTGCCTTCAGAACTGCCTCAATTCTTCGTGGCATAGATTCAACAAGGTGCTGGAAGCATTCCTCAGAGATTTTGGTCCATATTGACATGATGGCATCACACAGTTGCCGCAGATTTGTCGGCTGCACATCCCAAAGATGCTCCATACAAGGCAGGATGGATCCATGCTTTCATGTTGTTTACGCCAAATTCTGACCCTACCATCCGAATGTCGCAGCAGAAATCGAGACTCATCAGACCAAGCAACGTTTTTCCAATCTTCTACTGTCCAATTTCGATGAGCTTGTACAAATTGTAGCCTCAGTTTCCTGTTCTTAGCTGAAAGGAGTGGTACCCGGTGTGGTCTTCTGCTGCTGTAGCCCATCTGCCTCAAAGTTCGATGCACTGTGCGTTCAGAGATGCTCTTAGGCCTACCTTGGTTGTAACGGGTGGCGATTTGAGTCACTGTTGCCTTTCTATCAGCTCGAACCAGTCTGCCCATTCTCCTCTGACCTCTGGCATCAACAAGGCATTTCCGCCCACAGAACTGCCGCTCACTGGATTTTTTTTCTTTTTCGGACCATTCTCTGTAAACCCTAGAGATGGTTGTGCGTGAAAATCCCAGTAGATCAGCAGTTTCTGAAATACTCAGACCAGCCCTTCTGGCACCAACAACCATGCCACGTTCAAAGGCACTCAAATCACCTTTCTTCCCCATACTGATGCTCGGTTTGAACTGCAGGAGATTGTCTTGACCATGTCTACATGCCTAAATGCACTGAGTTGCCGCCATGTGATTGGCTGATTAGAAATTAAGTGTTAACAAGAAGTTGGACAGGTGTACCTAATAAAGTGGCCAGTGAGTGTATATATACAGTGGTAAAAATAAGTATTTAATAGACTGCTGATTTTGCAAGCTTTACCACCTACAAAGAGTGGAGAGGTCTGCAATTTTTAACTTATGTGCACTACAACTGTGAGAGACAGAATCTCAAAAAAATTCAGAAAATCAAATTGTATGATTTTTACATAATTAATTTGCATTTTATGGCATGAAATAAAACAGAACTTAATATTTGGTACAGAAACTTTTGTTTGCAATTATAGTGGTCAGGTGTTTCCTGTAGTTCTTAACCACATTTGCACACCCAGCAGCAGGGAGTTTGACTCAGTCCTCCATTCAGATCTTCTCCAAATATTTCAGGTTTCTGGACTGTTGCTTGGCAACATTGAGTTTCAGCACCCTCCAAAGATTTTCTATTGGATTCAGGTCTGGAGACTGGCTGGGCCACTCCAGGACCTTCAATTGCCTCTTACGGAGCCACTTCTTAATTGCTCTGGCTGTGTGTTTTGGGTCATTGTCATGCTGGCAGACCCAGGCATGGCCCATCTTCAATGGTCTTACTGAGGAAAGAAGGTTGTTGGCCAAAATCTTGTGATTCATGTCCCCATCCATCTTCCCTTCATTACGGTGCAGTCATCCTGTCCCCTTTTCAAAAAAACACCCCCAAAGTATGATGCTTCCCCCACCATGCTTCACAGTTGGGATGGCGTTTTTAGGGTTGTTCTCATCCTTCTTCTAGTTTGGTCTCATCTGATCACATGACTTTCTCCCATACCTCCTCTGAATCATCCAGATGGTCATTGGTGAACTTCAAACGGGTCTGGACATGTGCTAGCATGAGCAGGGGGACCTTGCATGCCCTGTGGATTTTAATCCATGACAACGTAGTGTGTTACTAATGGTAACATTTGAGACTGTGGTCCCATCTCTCTTCAGACCATTGTCCCGGTCCTCCTCTATAGATCTGGGCTGATTCCTGATTTTTCTCAGAATCATCCTTACCCCACGAGATGACATCTTGCATGGAGTCCCATGGGGGAGTCCCAGAACGAAGAAGTTTGACAGTCATCTTCTGTTTCTTTCATTTTCTAATAATTTTACCAACAGTTGTTGCCTTCTCACGAAGCTGCTAGCTTTGTACTGTAGCCCATCCTAGCCTTGTGCAGGTCTACAATTTTGTCCCTGGTGTCCTTAGACCATTCTTTGGTCTTGGCCATGATGAAGAGGTTGAAGTGTGATTGGTTGAGTGTTTGGACATGAGTCTTTTATACAGGTAATGAATTCAAACAGATGCAAGTAATACAAGTAATGGGTGCAGAGTAGGAGGGTTTCTTAAACAAAAACTAATAGGTCTGTGAGAACCAGAATTCTTGCTGGTTGGTAAGTGATAAAATACATATTTCATGCAATAAAATGCAATTTAATTGTTTAAAAATCACACAATGTGCTTTTTTGTTTTTTTATTTTTAGATTCTGTCTCTCACAGTTGAAGTGTACCTATGATAAAATTTACAGACCTCACCATTCTTTGTAGATGGGAAATCTTGCAAAATCGGCAGTGTATCAAATACCTATTTTCCTCACTGTGTATATATATATATATATATATATATATATATATATACACATATATACAGTATATACCATATTTTCCGGCGTATAAGACGACTTTTTAACCCCTAAAAATTGTCCCAAAAGTCAGGGGTCGTCTTATACGCCGGGTACGGGTGCACAGAGCGATCCTGGATGGTTCCCAGTATCTGAAAAAGAGGAGACTCTCCTTCAGGCCATGGGATCCATATTCATGTAAAAAATAAAGAATAAAAATAAAAAATATGGATATACTCACCCCTCCGACGGACCCTGGACCTCAGCGGTGCAAGCGTCTGCCTCCGTACCTAAGAATGCAGTGAGTGAACAGGACCTTCGATGACGTCTCGGTCACATGAGCGGTCACGTGAGCGGTCGCGTGACCGCGACGTCATCGCAGGTCCTTCACTCACTGCATTCTTAGGAACGGAGGCAGACGCTTGCACCGGTGAGGTCCAGGGTCCGTCGGAGGGGTGAGTATATCCATATTTTTTATTTTTATTCTTTATTTTTTACATGAATATGGATCCCAGGGCCTGAAGGAGAGTCTCCTCTCCTCCAGACCCTAGGAACCACACGCCGTATAAGATGACTGGGCGTATAAGATGACCCCCGTCTTATACGGCGGGTATATCCCAAATTCCATATTTTATATGGAAAAGTTGGGGGTCGTCTTATACACCCAGTTGTCTCATACACCAGAAAATACGGTATATATATATATATATATATATATATATATATATACACAGTATACTGTATATATTTTCTTTTATCTTAAAGTTTAGTAGCAAAACTCTGACAGTAGGGTATGAAACTGCTATTCTTGTTTGCAGTGTGTGAAGAATATAAAAAATGCTGTTCTCAAGGTATTGTACTCCACACACAAATAAATTCACAGTCAGACTGAGGGACTATAGAGGTACAGCACTTCCCTGCATCACTTGACTCTTTGCACTATTATTCACAGACTGAAACTATCACTCCCATTTTTAAACTCCTTCAGCACTGCAGTAGTATAACACAATCAGATTAGGCCTTTTTCTATTCCTAGGTACAATGAGCTGTGCACTCTGATCAATATTCCTATGCTGTAAAAGCCACATCTTTTATGCTGGCTGTGATAGCTGTCCTGATTGGCTGAAGAAGACCTTGTAAGTAGTGTTGAGCGATACCGTCCGATACTTGAAAGTATCGGTATCGGATAGTATCGTCCGATACCCGAAAAGTATCGGATATCGCCGATACCGATACCCGATACCAATACAAGTCAATGGGACACCAAGTATCGGAAGGTATCCTGATGGTTCCCAGGGTCTGAAGGAGAGGAAACTCCCCTTCAGGCCCTGGGATCCATATTAAAGTGTAAAATAAAGAATAAAAATAAAAAATATTGATATACTCACCCTCTGACGTGCCCTGGTTGTAACCACCAGCCTCCGTTCATAAGAATGAGCGCTTGAAAGTCCTTAGAAGACGTCGCGGCCTGTGATTGGTTGCGGAGCGGTCACGTGACCGCCACGCGACCAATCACAAGCCGCGACGTCATCTAAGGACTTTCAAGCGCTCATTCTTATGAACGGAGGCTGGCGGTTACAACCAGGGAGCGCCAGAGGGTGAGTATATCAATATTTTTTATTTTTATTCTTTATTTTACACATTAATATCGATCCCGATTCCTGATACCACAAAAGTATCGGATCTCGGTATCGGAATTCCGATACAGCAAATATCGGCCGATACCCGATACTTGCGGTATCGGAATGCTCAACACTACTTGTAAGGTGATTGTTTCAGTGGATCATGGGGAATGACACACATCAATGCCTGGAGTCATTAGCCATCTCAATGAGTCTTCAGCAGTGTGTGAAATGGTGCTGGGTAAAGATGAGTGGGTCTGATGAAATTTGAATTTGCCAAATCTCCTGGATTTTACTGGGATATTCAATATGATTCACAGAAAATGCATACTCTGCGAATTAAATCTACCTTATTATGCTCTGTAGATGGTATGGACTGTACGGAGGAAAGCCAACAGTGGAGGTAGTCCAGAGATGAGCAGTGAAGTTTCTAGTTATTTTTATTTTTTTAACCTTTTGCTGCCTTCATACTGAATTCACTCTGAGTGAATAATAAAGAAAATCAGCATTCTGGATTTGGAGAATCCAGATTGTTGCAAAAATAGAGTAGGATTCAATATCACTATAATATACAGTGCCTTGCGAAAGTATTCGGCCCCCTGGAACTATTCAGCCTTTTCCCACATATCATGCTTCAAACATAAAGATACCAAATGGAAATTTTTGGTGAAGAATCAACAACAAGTGGAACACAATTGTGAAGTTGAGCAAAATTTATTGGTTATTTTAAATTTTTGTGGAAATTCAAAAACTGAAAAGTGGGGCGTGCAATATTATTAAGCCCCATTAACTTAATACTTGTTGCGCTACCTTTTGCTGTGATTACAGATGCAAGTCGCTTGGGGTATGTCTCTATCAGTTTTGTACATCGTGTTTGTGAATTGCAGTTCTCAGCTATTTCCACAGATTCTTGACTGGATTGAGGTCTGGACTTTGACTTGGCCATTCTAACACTTAGATACGGTTATTTGTGAACCATTCCATTGTAGATTTTGCTTTATGTTTAGGATCATTGTCTTGTTGGAAGACAAATCTCCGTCCCAGTCTCAGGTCTTTTGCAGGCTCAAACATGTTTTCTTCAAAAATGGTCCTGGATTTGGCTCCATCCATCTTCCCATCAATTTTAACCATCTTCCCTGTTCCCGCTGAAGAAAATCAGGCCCAAACCATGATGCTGCCACCACCATGTTTGACAGTGGGGATGTGTGTGTTCAGGGTGATGAGCTGTGTTTCGCATTGTTGCCAAAACGTTAGATTTTGGTTTTATCTGACTAGAGCACCTTCTTCCACATGTTTGGTGTGTCTTCCAAGTGGCTGGCTGCAAACTTTAAACAACACTTTTTTATGGATATCTTTGAGAAATGGCTTTCTTCTTGCCACTCTTCCATAAAGGCCAGATTTGTGCAGTGTATGACTAATTGTTGTCCTATGGATCTCTGCAGTTCATCCAGAGTGATCATGGGCCTCTTGGCTGCATCTCTGATCAGTCTTCTCCTTGTTTGAGATGAAAGTTTAGAGGGACAGCCAGGTCTTGGTAGATTTGCAGTGGTATGATACTCCTTCCATTTCAATATGATCGCTTGCACAGTGCTCCTTGGGATGTTTAAAGTTTTGTAGGTGAAAGAGGCAGAGGAGGAGAAGGTATCCAACACTGTTTTTGTTATTTTTCATTGATTTTTTTAGGGGCACTATGAAAACAGGCAGTGTAATGATCTGCCAGCCACTCTGTCTCTCTGTATACAGGATGTGTAATACTCTGCACTTTTTTGGATTGAAAGCAATGAGGAGAGCATCAAATAGGGCATGTGGCCATGTTGCTGGTGGTGGTGTATGTGCTGAAGGGCCATGGTTGATCTGTACCTGTTATGCGCCCAAATGAAAGGCCTGCCTCTGGGGCAAGCAGGCAACAGTATATTCTATGCAATTTCATAGATACGAGTACCACTGAATGACTGGTGAGGCCATAACAAGTAGATGTGGTTTTAGATTGGTTGGCTGAGAGTGCCTTCAGTTCCTTCACTTTGTTTTCCACCCGGTCCCCTGCTGAAAGTGCAGATTTTACTCCTGCGGCCCATGAACATCTGCCTTCCATCTCACCCTTGTGCAAATCAGGCAATCTGTCTGAGCCCCAAGTCATGCAGCAGTCACATCTACTTTTTAATGACTCTGCTGGTTGTAGTTCCGTGGACCATCCACCTGACCGTGGCCAACATTTAGAAGACATTGAGTGCACTGATGCCCAACCACATGTTCTGTTGGAGTATGAGTACATGGGAGAGGTAATGTAAAAGGTCAGCAGACCACGGCAGGACATATCTGATGAGGATAATGATGATAATGATGATGAAGCCCAGGTGCCAACTGCTGCAGCTTTCAACTGTGTGTAGTCCGGCTAGGAGGGCAGTGTTGCGAACTGGATAGAACATTATGCAGAGGATTATTATTATAATTTTTTTTAGAGCACCATTGATTCCTTGGTGCAGTACATGAGGAGGGGTTACTTACAGAGCACAAATTCAAATTACAATGAACAAACTAATAGTGACAGACAGGTACAGAGGGGAGAGGACCCTAATCTTGCAGCCTATATTTTACAAGATAATGGGGAAGGAGACAGTAGGTTCGCGGGTTGCAACAGCTTTGGTGTTGTGGAGGTGGCAGCAGGGTCATTGCAGGCTGTAAGCTGTTCTGATGACATGGGTTTTCAAGTTCAGCTTGAAAGTTCCGAATGTATGGGGTAATCGAATGTGTTGGGCCACACATTGTGGGGGATACTCGGGAAAAGTCTTGCAGGTGATTGTTTGAAGATCATACGATTGTGGAGGAGAGAAGGAGGTCTTGGTAGGACTAGATGTTACATGGTGGGAAATATCGGGAGATTAGTTCAGAGATATATAGAAGAGACAGATTCTGGATGGCTTTGTAGGTCTGTGTTAGTAGCTGGAAATCGATGTGTTGCGGGCCGCATTTGGAAACAATGAAGGGTTTTGCAGAGTACAATAATTTGTTTTGACCAAAAATGGAAGAGAGACAGCTGCAGAGTAGATTTATTTTTTGGCCACACTACTCATATAGATACAGTGGTACAGTAAAAATTTGTGTCATGATCCGGCATTTATACAGGCCAGATCATGTGGTGCACTGACCAATTGTAATGAGGTGGCAGGGAACTTCATTTACCTCCTCTCTCCTATACACTGAGCCCATGTGGCCCATGATTGTCAACGGACACAGCAGCAGTAAGTAAGGTACTCCTGCCCGACCAACCTGTCATCTCAGCCCCTGCGCCTTTGCCTTCTGTGGCCCCGCAGTCTTCTCCAGTCACATCCCATCTCCCGACTCCACCGTCATCCCAGGTGTTGGTGACACCTTCATCCTCCCATCTATCTGGATGAGCTCTGAGCTCCCACAGCAGACGAGGCCCGGTGGGTGGGGGGAGTGATTGAGAAAAAGAAGCGGTGGTAGCGCCAAATCTTAAAGGAGCAGTATTGTGTGTGGCCACCTGCAACAGTCGCAGTCGTGCCAGTGAGCCAGAGGACAGAGACGCCCTTAAAGGAAGCGGTGACCGCAGTCGGGTCACGGCAGCAGGAGGCTCCAGGTACCAGAAGTCAGCTACTGCTGAAGAGAAGTTGGAGGAACAGTGGTGAGTTATCCTCCAGCGGATCCTCAGCCCATACATACATTGCTGTGCATCGTCCAAATATGGCCCACTATTCCTGCCAACAGCCATGCATTGACTGAAGTGGCCCTATCTTGATAAAAAAATGTTGTGCTGGTTGCACTTGAAGAAGCAAAAAGGGACTGTTCTGCATCCCTGCAAGGGCAGTGGGCCCTATATGGCACAGAGGAATTGGTGTCAGTGGTGATCATCCAGATCACAGAGGAATGACTTTGTTTTCTCCCCTCCTCCAAGTTTCTTTGTGCACAGTTGTGCATCCTCAGTTGGATTACGGGGCTGGAACCCTACGAGGGTTGGTTGATATGAACTGTGCGTATAACTGCTATAAGGAATGAACTGTATTAACCTTGAACTTTACTCATTTTAACCCTGAACTATTTCCCCATTAAAAGCAGCACTCCAAAGTGTTAATGGCGCGTAATCTAGCAAAAGGAGGGAGGGAGAGAAGCTGAGCAGGAGGACCTGAGGAGTGAGCTGGGTCAGGACTATGTGGACTAGGATTGTGTGGCCATCAGGCCAGTATGTTTGAATGGGCCCCAGGAGCCAAGGCACTGGGGTTAGTTGGACCCACTTTAAAAGAAACTGAGACTCTTTTGTTTGTTGGGTTTTAACCCCGCCGAGAAGTTTGTGCCTTTGGCGGCATCAGACAGAGACTGCGCACGTTTTAATGAACTATATTGTTTGCTCTTTTACAGGAGCCATTATGATTGGAGACGACCATATTTTAGGAAGGAGGAGTGTGTAAGGAGGTGGCGTGGAACCTCATTTGCCTCCTTTCTCCTATACACTGAGCCCAAGTGGCAGCCAATGGTTCCCTCAGGTTTACACTGTTCTGCTGTGTGTTAATGTTGCATATTGCCTTCTCATGTATTAATGTGTCACGTTTCATATGTATTGTGTATTGCTTTGCAGACCCCATGTCATTGCAATTGTACATAATTAGTTTATTGACAGAAGGGGTTAAGAAGAGGGCAGTCCCACAGGTTTACAGGAGAAGGATTTCCTGTTCTTGCAGAAGAGCCCGGGCAGGCTTGCCTGAGGCAGGACCTGCTCCACTGTCTGGAGAAGGGTATACCCCTGGAGGAGAATAACTTATTGCCAAGGACTGTCGGGCAGTGGGAACTGGCATCGGCTCAACAGGATCTTCCCCAGGCAGAATACGGGGCCCGATTCCAGGATGGGAGCTGATGAACAGATGAGACCCGAATAGTCCGTAGAGATGGCAGGGAAAGCATAGGAACTGTTGACCTCTGTGAACTGTACCCCTGGATGTCATGGATGTCTTGCTGTTTAGTAAAGTTTAATCATTGGAACAAAGATTGCGACTCTGTGGTGTTTTTTGGGATTAGGATTCTAGCTGACACAGTGAGTACTCATCTATTCATGTGCAAGGGGCCGGGGTGCTCACTGACTGTTGCTTAGTGGACTTGCCCATTACTACCACCCCGTGCCACCTTGTTACACAATCACAGCCATACCAATACTTGGCATAGCTGTGATGGCTCTGGAAGTGCCCACAGCCCAAAAGCTTGCTGTACTGTAGCCTTTCAGCAAACTTTATTAGGCATCCAAACCCAAACAGAAAACCGGGCATCCTGTTAAAAGGCTGTGTTTAGGGTTCCGTACACTAGGTGTCCGGTATGAATCTTGAACTTTAAAGTTTTGGTTTTCAGGAGAAAGAAAGAAAGAAAGAAAGAAAGAAAGAAAGAAAGAAAGAAAGAAAGAAAGAAAGAAAGAAAGAAAGAAAGAAAGAAAGAAAATCATACTTCTGGCTTATTTGGCTTCTGGTAGATGCTATTGTCAAACATCCCATAGGTTGTCTTCTTCCCAGGTAATGCTGAAAAGAGAAATCAGTAATTTTATAATCTTTTATACTATAAAGATTATAATAACAAGTTCAGAATTTTATGTGGATATGATTCTCACCCAATCATTAATAATCATTCATCATTCATTCTATGAATCAAAATACCTAAGAAAAGACCTAGAGAAGTCTTACCACTAGGATTCTATGGAATGCTGAAGTTCCTAGGAGCCCATGGAAGCCAGTAGAGATGATTTGATCTACATAGATCTGAATTGGGCAAATTTGCCAAGAAGCTACTCTCTGTAAATTGAATGTTTTTGTTATGCTGCGCATCTCCCCAGACCTCAAAGCATATTAAATGCAGGATGTTAAAAAAATATAGAAAACATTAAACTTTGAGAGTCCTCAGTGATTGATACCTTTTAATGGCTAACTGAAAAGATGGTAATAAATAGCAAGTTTTCGAGACTACTCAGGTCTCTTCATCAGGCACAGTTTATCATATCAATAGTGTCTTGGAAAAGTATTCACAACCTTCGCATTTTTCATGTTTTGATACCTCACAACCTGGAATTTCACTGTTTTTTTGAGGGTTTGCATCAGTTCATGTAAAGAACATGCCTACAACTGTGAACATTTGGTATTCATTTTTTTAGCTGTTTTCCTGGCCTTCTATAGTCCCAACTGCCATTTTGCTAAATTTGCAAGGAGCTAATAGGAAAAATCCATTTCTGAAGAACACAGATTGTTGCAAAATTTGAGGAGGATTCAATTCACCTTAAAAAATCACTAGTGAAAACACTGTTACGTTAGGGATGGGCTAGTTGTATAGGATCTCCAAAATGACAACCTTTTGTACAGATTTAAGAATTACTGTTCTAGCATGATTACCTTAAAGGTAACCTGTCATCAGAAAAAAAACTATTAACCTCCAGATATGGTGTTAATCTGCAGGGTAATAGCATTACTAACCTGCACAGGGCCTGTACATAGCTGAATACTGCAGAGAGAAAATTAAAATTATTTCCTCCAGGAGCATTCAGTCTCAGTCACGGCGGCAACACAGGCATGGATTCAGTCACTGCTCTGAGCATGGAGAGCAGCAGCTTTGGCCGCGCCACCGACCCTGATTGATACTGGCCCTGCATTGTTGTTTTTTTAAAAAAAGGTCTCCTCCTAGATAACCACTCTGAATTAAATTGATCCTCACTAGACAAGCCAATTTTCCAGGGTCCCACTGCTTCTAATCATAAGATCAGCTTTTTTGTAGCCATTTGTTTATTACAATTCGCTGAGTAAATGTTGTCTTAGATAAGACAATGGCACAAACATAGAAATTGGAGTAAATTGATCTCCTGCCTTGTATGATTCAATGATGTTTATTTTACTGAGTGACCCAATAGTATATTTTATTTCATAGTATTCTATACGGTGTCTCATTTAAAAGCATTGGATTCCCCACAGGGATACTTTATGCACCGCTAAATATCTAGGTAAAAAAGTGAGGTAACAGGAGAACAAGTCAAAGCTTTTGCTGATGTATTGTATAAATCAACTCCCTTAGTTTAATAACATTTATGACTTATCTCTCTGTGTTGGCAGAAAATCTATAGCACAACATTTTGTAATAAAAATGAACAAAGGTCATTGCTGAAATGAGTGCATTTATCATTTATGTTTTCAGAGTGTTAGCAGTGGCGGTGAGATGTTAGACTGGGTTCAAATCTGTGTTATGAATTTTGTTACTTTGTTCTGTATTAGGGACAAAAAAAAACAAATTCATCTGTAACATGATGGACACCATCAACACCATACAGACCCCAGATGCTGCCTGTCAGGTTTGAGTATGGGCCTTGATTCATCATTTGCACTTTTTTCTAAGTCACTTTGCTATTTAGTCTTTTGGCATTAGTTGCAATTTTCAGCTCCAAATTCATTAAAATGGCAAACACGATTCATGAATTTGCTGCGAAGTTAAAAATGGGCTTTCTTCCATGTATGAACTGTTTTTCCAACTTTTGAGGCCAGAAGTTGCAAAAGTCAGCCCACAAGTGCCATAGGTATGTCAGGTGTGACAGTCATCCTGGATCCGGCTGTAGAAGGTCTTTGCGTTTAGCTCAAGCACCTTCTTGATATTTGCATACCTGTTATGGAGCAACATACTTCTCCCTCTAGGACCCAATAGTTACCTCCACCTTCTGCTGCTAATCACACACCTGTGCTGAAGGTTTAAATACATTTAATTGCAGCAGCATGGTGCCGGTGTTAGCTCATACTTGCCTCAGTCTTGTTGGAAGCTCTCACAGTCGGTTAGTGTCTTTTCTGAGGACCTTTGGAGGATTGCTTACTTGATATCTTGGTGGTCTTCTCAAGCTAAGTGTTTTCCTCCCATCCATCTACCCTCTCTGTCTATAGTTTTAGTTGGAAGAAAAGTCAAACAGCTGCACTCTCAGCTGGGACTGACTAGTACTCAACCCCATCCCCTCCCTATGTAGGGCCTGTTGCTAGGGTCAGGCAGGGATTAGGTTCCTAATCGGGGATAGGTGCAGAAGCTATATAGGGATGTTTAGGGCAGACAGGGTGATTTTACATCTACCTAGGGCTCTCTACTCTCTTCTTCCCCAGTGTTTGGCCTCCCTCTTCCCTCTTCCCCTTGTTGTGTACTTACTAATCCTTCACCCAGCGTGACAACAAGTCTATGAGACTCAAACATACACTAGGGGAAGACCAGAGTGAAGTTGCACCACATTTTGTGACTTTATAAAAAGCAAAAATACAGTAAAAGGACACAAAAATAAGAAAAAAGCCAGCTGAGTTTACCAACACAGGTCCAAAAACAAATGCACTTAGAGGATGCAGCAGCCCCCCTTGATAAAGGTGGAAGCAACACAGGTGCAAAATAATGATGAAACAACCACTCACAAGCCTACAAATTCTTGGAGGGGGTGGTTGTCTAGTAGAATTGGACTTGGATGCATCCTGCATAAAAAGGATGATGAGCAGTAAATTATAAATAATACACATGAGGTCTTGACTGATATTTTGGTCAAATTATGCAAGCTCGAAAAACATTTTAAGCGCCCTCATTGTTTTGTGAGTCCCTACAAAAAAAAACCCCCGATTTTTCTTTTTTTACTTTTTAAAAAATCGCAATTCATTTATCACGTAAAAACATCTGGATTTGCTAGACACAGCACAAAAGTAGAAACCAAAGAAACCCCAGATGAGCACATATAAAATAGACTGCAAAAAAGATAGAATAATCAATGGGTGCAAACAAAAAAAAGGACAAAATTAGCCAAAAAAGGGGCAAATGATGAATTAGAGCAGGAACCTGCAACAAATAGCCTCCAAGCAGAAACCAGGGGTTACTTCCACTATAAATGTGTGGCGCCCCATGGTCCTCGTCGTCACAGTAGCATTGCTTTCCTCATGGTGAGAGTGATGTTACGCTTGGAAGCGATGAAGGAGATCTTTTATCAGGTAACCACAATGCATACAACATGTTTACACTCCAGGCCCGAAGGGGGAGCTCTAAACCTGTTTATGGTGAACTCCCCTAGAAAGACATTCTGTTCTGGAGGGAAAGAGTTCAGTTTCAGTTTCAGTTCAGAAAGTGAGAGACACAGAAGAGAGCAGACCGACACAGGTCTGAAGGGGCCTGTAATCTGAAGTACTGCAGCCCCTGGAGGAAGAGACATACAGAAAGCCGACCATTGTTCAGTGAGTGTGCAGGAGAGCGAAGCGCAGGAGAGTAACCTCAGGGGAGACCAACTAAGATCAGGCTGCCTCCCTCTGAAGCGCAGATAAACGGTAGCCGGACCACCGAGGTTTGTAAGGACTCTACGACTTACAGCAGAAATTGGCAGGACAGCAGAATTGCAAGTTATCTGTCCCCACACACACCCAGGAGGCACGGTGACACCAATAGTGCCCGGGGCCTGCTAGAGTCCCTATAAACAGGCTTACATCACCAGTCATACCGGTTATGTCCTATACTATATGGGGGACAGAGAGAAAACATCTGTAAGGACCTTATATGAAGCCACAGGCAGTAAGGGACTATAACACCACCGCGCTAGAGGAAGGCATTTAACTCCACTTGGTAAAGGGGACTCTTGATTAGCTTCCAAGCCAGCTGGACCCTGCCTGCCCTGTGATCTGGTGCCCTGGACTGTGGCTGCCTGAAGTCTTCAGTAAACAAGGTAAAGAGACTGCAAAGCTGTGTCCTCGTTCCTTCCTGCGCCATTTACTATCTTCCATCTACACATCGGGAGCCCTGGGGATATACTTCACCTGTCGGAAGTTATACCATCTCACTGCCATAACATCACCCCAGAGGAGCCCTTAAATTAGCATCGGTCCCCACTGACCGAATACCACAGGTGGTATCACAAATATAAACTTAATTCCCTTTAAAGACTATTCCCTTTTACGTGGGCGCCCAGGGCCACGGATCGGGTCGCCACCGTGACATCCCCCTGTGAACTCAGGACCCGGTACCGAGTACCCCATGGCCCTGGTGGGCGACTCATCTTGGCATCACGAACAGGATGAACTGAACCAGCAAATCGGGTCATGTGCGCCTAAGAGACTGTGCCTAACTGTGATTTATTAAGAGACTGTGCATTGTAAATTGCCGCCAAAACTGCCGCCATTGCCACGCCGTGTGGTGCGCAAGGAGGAGACATACCTTCATGGGTGGAGCCAGCTGGAAAGAGTGCAAAGAAGGAAACAGGTGCCGCACTGCGAGGGGAACGCCGGAAGTGAAGACGCCGTACTGCGGAGCCAGAAGTGAGGACACTGCAAAGTGTCGAGCGATGCACCGGAGGAACCGCTACAAACTTCGGAGGAGAGATGCCGGCCCCTATAAGATTAGCAAGTGGGAGCAGCTATGTCAGACCAGGGGGGAGAAATGGCAGTGGACACAGCCGCAGCCCCTGTGATGCTCCAAGTCCTCGGGGTAGACGCACCTGCAGGCCCCACATTGCCACCAGGCCCCGCAGCTTCTACCCGCAGACCGGACCCCGCTGCAGCTACAGTGCCCATCAGGCCGCTGTCCATGCCCTATATTCCTGGAGCGTCCTGACTTCCGCAATATTCTGGGGTGTCCCATTTATTAAGGGACTTTAAAGAAAGACTCTGCAGCTGTTTGAAGTTTATCCTTTAACGGATCATCAAAAGGTCAGCATCTTAATTGGACAATTGATAGGCACAGCTAAGAGAAGTGAAATCCTGGCTAAATATGGAAGAAGGAACTGTGCAGCAGATATTTGCTAAACTTAAGACCACCTTTGACACCAGCACCGCTGCAGATATCAAAATGAAGTTCTTTGGGTGCAAGCAGAAAGCACAGGATAGCATACGGGACTATGGCCTTAATCTCCAGGAGGCACTGCAGGCCATCAGACAGGTTGACCCTAACAGCGTGCAGGAGGGAGACAAACTCTTAAAGGAACAGTTCGAGGGTCTCCTGTCCAGCAACCACAGAACACAGCTGCACATCCTGGCATTGAAAAACCTGACCTGGACTTTGCGCAATTTAAGGACAGAGCCATCCGAGTGCTGCACGAACCTCAGCCCAGCCGCACAGTGCTCCATAGGTGTCCAGCTCTCACGTACCACCAGGAGATGGCATATCATCAGGTCCCAGTTGATGTCAACACACAGATCCTGGATGATGACTCTCCCACAGGACTATGCCTCCAGGTCCGAGAACTGACTAAAAGTGTAGCTGCACTAGCTAAAACCGTGCAGTCCCTGCAGGAGTCGCCAAAAGAAAAGATCAAGCTGGCTTCCAGACTGGAGGACGTCCCCTGGTGACGACAGAAGAGGATCCCGCCAACCAGAGGGAGAGACGACGATCGCTATTCATCAGGACCGACGACCCATCTGCCACCGCTGCGACCAGGCAGGACACATCGCAAGGTACTGTCATTTAAACGAGCGACCCCTGGGGCAGAGGGCCAACCCCCAGGAATAGGATGACCAGGCCCACAAAACTGGCGAGCCAAGTACGTCAGAGGGTGACCTGTCTTTCCCAATGTGATCGACAGCATCCCAATGAACGCTTTATTGGACACCGGTTCTCAGGTGACAACTATGCCTTACATTCTTTATAAGCGTTATTGGGCCAACACAGACATTAATCATGGCCCAGATGATGATTTGACAATAGTAGCCATTAACGGTCAGCCGTTGCCACAGGTGGGGAACAAAGAGGTATCACCATTAAGGTGGGGCGGGTAGAATTGAAGGCCCAAGGAATGGTGATTGTTGATATTGACCGACATGAACGTAACCCCATGATGACCATTGGAACTAATGTCATTGAAAATTGTTTTGCATAAGTTATTGTCTTATTGCAACAGGTGGCCGAAACTGCTGGTTCCAGTGAACAACGTGTCCTGCAGAAAAATCAGAGCTCTGGTGCAGAGACTGCTGGTAGAAATATCTGGTGGAGAAATTGGCCGTGCCACAGTGAGTGATTCAATCCCCATCGCAATACCCCCCGGGAGTGAAATGTTAATGTGGTGTCAGGCAGCAATAGGCCTCAGAGGTAAAGACTACCAGGCCCTGGTAGAACCTGTGTATTCAGATAGTAGGCCCACAATCCTGACAGCCAGAGGGGTGGTTGAAGTCCTCAAGGGGAGGGTGCCAGTATGTGTCCTTAACTGTGGAGAGAAGGAGGTCCACCTAACCAAGTATGCCACAGTTGCTAAACTGTTTACTGTTGATAATAATGTAATACAGGCAACAGGACCCTTGGTCCCATCCAACCAGGTGGAGGACAATGGCTCTGCAGGACAAATGGAGGATTGGTGTCAGAAATTACACGTGGGCACTGACTCTACACCATCACACCAAAAACAAGGTGCTTACCGGGTGGTCCATGAGTATGAGCGAGTATTCGGCAAACACCCACTAGATTTTGGGCAGGTAAAAGGGTTCCAACATCATTGCTTTTTGGAAGTGCATTTGAACAGCAAGGTGGCTTGTTGTTGAAGGGAAATAGAGAGAAAAAAAAATCTATAAATCTTCAGCATAGCGAGTGTGAGCGAGCTGAGTGTGACCTGAGCGTAAGTGTGGACGGCGGTAAGTGTGACTTGTGATTCAGTGACTTTGGAATCAGGGAGTTTTTAATTAATACTTGTATTTATTTTTTATTTAACGTTTCTGTGTGGTGCAATCCCCATTAGGAAATGTGCTCCACTATTGTTAATGCCATCCCCATCCAGTGCACATCTTGCCACATGTATGCAATCCTTGATCAGCCGGTCGAGGGTGCATACTGCTGTGCGAGATGTGAGCACGTTGTGCATTTGGAATCCCAGATTCTCGATCTAAATGTGCAGCTGGCAACACTGAGATCCATAGACAACATAGAGAGGAGTCTTCTGCTCACAGAGCAGATGCTCAATGGGATAGATGAGGAGGGGGATGGTAGGATGGATCTGCAGGACAGTGAAGTAGGTAGCTGGGTGACATTCAGAAAGCGGGGTAGAGGGAAGAGTGCCAGGGAGGCTAGTCCTGATCTGACACACCCCAATAAGTTTGCTAAGTTGGCAGATGAGGGGGGTACCAGTACAGGGGTAGCACTGCTGCAGCCAGGCATGTCCTCTGAAAGCCGGAGAGAGTGACTGCTCCAGTAAGAAGGGAAATAGGAGAGCAGGGCAGGCCAGACAGGTACTGGTAGTGGGGGACTCAATTATTAGAGGAACAGATAGGGCAATCTGTCACAAAGACAGGGATCGGTGTGCTGCCTACCTGGCGCTCGAGTCCGACACATCGCTGATCGGGTGGACAGATTACTGGGAGGGGCTGGTGAGGACCCAGCGGTCATGGTGCACATTGGCACAAATGACAAAGTTAGAGGTAGGTGGAAGGTCCTTAAAGATGATTTCAGGGAATTAGGCTGCAAGCTGAAAGCAAGGACCTCCAACGTGGTATTCTCCGAAATACTGCCTGTACCACGTGCCACGCCAGAGAGGCAACAGGAGATTAGGGAGGTTAATAAGTGGCTCAAGAATTGGTGTAGGAAGGAGGGGTTTGGGTTCCTGCAGAACTGGGCCGACTTCTCAGTGGGCTACAGGCTCTACGCTAGGGACGGGCTGCATCTCAATGGGGAAGGTGCAGCTGTGCTGGGGGAGAAAATGGCTAGAAGGTTGGAGGAGTGTTTAAACTAGGGATTGGGGGGAGGGTATTCATTTTATAGGAGGGGAAGATAGTGCAGATAGAGACGTGGGCACAAATAAGGAAGTTGGGGGTGGCGGTGGCATGGGGGGTGGGGTTAGAACAGTTAGTAATTTAAGAAGGAATAGAGGTACAGAGAGGAACATCAAATGCATGTATACTAATGCCAGAAGCCTCACCAACAAAATGGACGAATTAGAACTAATGTTGTTGGAACATAATTATGACATGGTGGGGATATCTGAAACATGGCTGGATGAGAGCCATGACTGGGCTGTTAACTTGCAGGGCTATAGCCTTTTCAGAAATGACCGTACAGATAAGCGAGGGGGTGGGGTGTGTCTGTATGTAAAATCGACCTTAAAACCCATCCTGCGTGATAATATAGGTGAATTTAATGAAAATGTAGAGTCCCTGTGGGTGAAGATAAGGGGAGAGGGAAAAAATAATAAATTACTGATAGGGGTTTGTTATAAATCTCCAAAAATAATGGAAGCAATGGAGAATATCCTCGTAAAGCAAATAGATGAAGCAGCGACTCAAGGAGAAGTTATTATTATGGGGGACTTCAACTACCCTGAAATAGATTGGGGAACAGAAACCTGCAGTTCCAGTAAAGGTAATCGGTTTTTGACAACTATGAGAGACAATTACCTTTCACAACTGGTTCAGGACCCAACAAGAAGGGGGGCACTGCTAGACCTAATATTAACCAACAGGCCAGACCGCATATCAAATATAAGGGTTGGGGGTCACTTGGGGAATAGTGATCACAAAATAATAAGTTTTCATGTCTCCTTTAATAAGATGTGTAGTAGAGGGGTGACAAGGACACTAAACTTCAGGAGGGCAAATTTCCAACGGATGAGAGAGGATCTTGGTGCAATTAACTGGGACGATATCCTGAGACATAAAAGTACACAAAGAAAATGGGAGACGTTTATTAGCATCCTGGATAGGACCTGTGCACAGTATATACCGTATGGGAATAAACATACTAGAAATAGGAGGAAACCAATATGGCTAAATAGAGCTGTAAGGGGCGCAATAAGTGACAAAAAGAAAGCATTTAAGTAGGTAGTGAGGAGGCATTAAATAAATACAAAAAATTTAATAAATTCTGTAAAAAGCAAATCAAGGCGGCAGCAAAGATTGAGACAGAGAGACTCATTGCCAGAGAGAGCAAAAATAATCCCAAAATATTCTTTAACTACATAAATAGTAAGAAACTAAAAAAATTATAGTGTTGGCCCCCTTAAAAATAGTCTGGGTGAATGGTGGATGAGGATGAGGAAAAAGCCAATATGCTAAATGACTTTTTTTCATCAGTATTTACAAAAGAAAATCCCATGGCAGCCAATATGACTAGTGATAAAAATTCCCAATTAAATGTTACCTGCTTAACCCAGCAGGAAGTACGGCGGCGTCTAAAAATCACAAAAATTGACAAATCTTCGGGCCCGGATGGGATACACCCCTGAGTACTGCAGGAATTAAGTACAGTCATTGATAGACCATTATTTTTAATCTTTAAAGAGTCCATAATAACAGGGTCTGTACCACAGGACTGGCGTATAGCAAATGTGGTGCCAATATTCAAAAAGGGGACAAAAACTGAACTCGGAAATTATAGGCCAGTAAGCTTAACCTCTACTGTGGGTAAAATCCTGGAGGGCATTCTAAGGGATGCTATACTGGAGTATCTGAAGAGGAATAACCTCATGACCCAGTATCAGCACGGGTTTACTAGGGACCGTTCATGTCAGACTAATTTGATCAGCTTCTATGAAGAGGTAAGTTCCGGACTGGACCAAGGGAGCCCAGTGGATGTAGTGTATATGGACTTTTCAAAAGCTTTTGATACGGTGCCACACAAAAGGTTGTTACATAAAATGAGAATAATGGGGATAGGGGAAAATATGTGTAAGTGGATTGAGAGCTGGCTCAGGGATAGGAAACAAAGGGTGGTTATTAATGGAGCACACTCGGACTGGGTCGCGGTTAGCAGTGGGGTACCACAGGGGTCAGTATTGGGCCCTCTTCTTTTTAACATATTTATTAATGACCTTGTAGGGGGCATTCAGAGTAGTATTTCAATATTTGCAGATGACACTAAACTCTGCAGGGTAATCAATACAGAGGAGGACAATTTTAGATTACAGGATGATTTATGTAAACTAGAAGCTTGGGCTGATAAATGGCAAATGAGCTTTAATGGGGATAAATGTAAAGTCATGCACTTGGGTAGAAGTAATAAGATGTATAACTATGTGCTTAATTCTAAAACTCTGGGCAAAACCATGAATGAAAAAGACCTGGGTGTATGGGTGGATGACAAACTCATATTCAGTGGCCAGTGTCAGGCAGCTGCTACAAAGGCAAATAAAATAATGGGATGCATTAAAAGAGGCATAGATGCTCATGAGGAAAACATAATTTTACCTCTATACAAGTCACTAGTTCGACCACACTTAGAATACTGTGCACAGTTCTGGTCTCCGGTGTATAAGAAAGACATAGCTGAACTGGAGCGGGTGCAGAGAAGAGCGACCAAGGTTATTAGAGGACTGGGGGGTCTGCAATACCAAGATAGGTTATTACACTTGGGGCTATTTAGTTTGGAAAAACGAAGGCTAAGGGGTGATCTTATGTTAATGTATAAATATATGAGGGGACAGTACAAAGACCTTTCTGATGATCTTTTTAATCATAGACCGGTGACAGGGACAAGGGGGCATCCTCTACGTCTGGAGGAAAAAAGGTTTAAGCATAATAACAGACGCGGATTCTTTACTGTAAGAGCAGTGAGACTATGGAACTCTCTGCCGTATGATGTTGTAATGAGTGAGTCATTACTTAAATTTAAGAGAGGACTGGATACCTTTCTGGAAAAGTATAATGTTACAGGGTATATACACTAGATTCCTTGATAGGGCGTTGATCCAGGGAACTAGTCTGATTGCCGTATGTGGGGTCGGGAAGGAATTTTTTTCCCCATGGTGGAGCTTACTCTTACCACATGGTTTTTTTTTGCCTTCCCCTGGATCAACATGTTAGGGCATGTTAGGCTATGGGTTGAACTAGATGGACTTTAAGTCTTCCTTCAACCTTAATAACTATGTAACTATGTAACTATCATATCCCCACGGGAGATCATCTGCCCATTAAGGAGAGATACCGGCCTGTACCTCCAAGCTCATTATCAGTGCGCCAAAGACATGTTACGAGAGATGAAAGAGGCTGGGGTAATCAGAGATAGTTGTAGTCCCTGGGCAGCTCCACTAGTCCTTGTCAGAAAAAAAGATGGCTCCATGAGAATGTGTGTAGATTATAGGCAGATAAACCACATTACACACAAAGAAGCATACCCATTGCCTAGAATAGAAGAGTCATTAGCTGCTCTAAAATCTGCTAACTACTTTTCCACCTTGGATTTCACCAGTGGGTACTGGCAGGTTCCCGTAGCAGAGGCGGATAAGGAAAAGGTGGCCTTCACCACACCGATGGGTCTCTATGAATTCAACTACTGTACATGCCGCTCAGACTGTGCAATGCCCCAGGAACGTTTCAGAGGATGATGGAGTGCTGTCTTGGGTACAAGAACTTTGAGACCATCTTGCTTTACCTGGACGATGTCATCGTCTTCTCCATGACTTATGAGGACCACCTGAAGCATCTATCTGAGGTGTTTGAAGCTCTGTCCAAATTTGTCTTAAAGGTAAAACCATCCAAATGCCATCTGTTAAAGCCCAAAGTGCAGTACCTGGGCCATGTGGTGAGCGCCGAAGGAGTGGCACCAGACCCTGACAAGGTCACCATGATTAGAGACTGGCCAAAGCTCAGCAACTTCCATGAAGTCCGGATGGAAGAAGTTGGAGACCCTACTTCGTGGGAGGTTCTACTGGATTAGCATGAGGAAAACCATCGAAAAGTGGTGCCGAGAGTGTGGCCCATGTAGCTTGCGCAGAAAGGACCGTGACAGCCAGAGGGCTCCCCTACAGCCCATAGTCACCAAACAGCCACTTGAACTAGTGGCCTTAGACCATGTGAAGCTAACTCCAAGCCAGTCAGGCTATGCCTACACTTTGACTATTGTGGATCACTACTCCAGATTCCTGGTAGTCGTACCTGTCAAGGATCAGACAGCAAAGAAGGCAGCCAGAGCCTTCCAACAACAATTCTGTAGACCACATGGATATCCTGAGAAGGTACTTACTGATCAAAGACCAGCCTTCGAAGCAGAAGTGTTTCAAGAATTTTGCAACCTCTACAGAAGCAAAAAGATCAGAACCACACCATACCACCCACAAACCAACGGTATGTGCGAAAAGATGAACCAAGTAGTGATTGACTTACTGAAGACATTGCCTTTACATGAAAGAAACTTATGGCCAGAAAAGTTACCAGACTTAGTAGAGTTGTACAACCACATTCAAGTGAATTCCACCAACTGTACTCAAGCATACCTGATGAGAGGAAAATCCAGCAAACTACCTGTTGATCTAGACATGGGAGTCCTAACCCCAGAAAATACCTCTTCTTATGCTGATTGGGATACCGAGAGACAACAAAGGTACCGCCATGTACGAGAGTGCGTTGAAAGAAGTCTATCACAGGCGAGACAGAAGCAAGAGAGAGAGACTATAACCTACGAGCACCAGCAATTCCCTTATCACCAGGTGAACAAGTGCTAAAACGTAAAAGAAGATTGCACAAACTTGACAACCAGTGGGAAGCAGAACCATATACTATCCTACCTTCAAACTTCGACAACACAAAAGTCTGCCTTATCAGTAAAGATGGAGGAGAAACTTCAACTGCAGTATCAAGAGACCATCTCAAAGTATGCCCTGATAAATTGAGAAACAGAGAAGCAGACCCAGGAACATCTCCACCCATGGAAGAAGAAGAGAAGAAAATTCACACTGTTCTTGGAGATGTTCCCCAGTCTTGGACTCAAGTGCATCAGGCCATAGTGATACCTGTCTTGACTTTTCCCGAGCTGGAAATACCAGAACAAAATGTGATTCCAGATGGTCCTGAATCAGAAGAGACTTTACACCAGCAGGCTCCAGCAGCAAATGTCACCCCAGCAGTGAAACCAGAGAATCCACCCTCTGCCATTGGTGAATCTGTCAGCCCTATGGTGAATCTAAGAATACGCAGATGCTTGCCCTGTTTGCCAATACAATGCAGACCTACAAGTAGTGCACATACTAGAGGGTCCACTACAGTAACAGCAGACATGTTAGATCAGGGACTACGCAGGTCTACCCGTAGTACCAAAGGTCAAATCCCAGCCAGGTACAAGGATTAAAAATGTCAATAATTGCTGCTACCTGTTTGAATTGCTTGCTTACATTTGTTACAGGTTTAAAATAGACAATAGGGTAATGGACAGTGAATTACCCCAAAACTGTATTTGTACATAGTAGGCACTCAAGGTGCACCCTGGTTCTACCCACTTGCCAGCGTGGGTAAGGCCTTGCTTGTTTTTTCACAGACCCGAAGCAAAACCGTGTGGCGTGGCAACCCTGGGTCTGGATACGCCTTGTAGCCCGCCCAAAACCTATTCTGGGGGTTTATGACGGATCCCTCGCTCGGTACTTTCATTTATAATCAAGGACACCCTGGTTATAAGACCAGATGTACATTTATAAGCTTGTTTTTGCAACGTTTAAGCCTACAATACATCCCATAAAGGGAAGCCAAAGTTTATAATTGTTCAAATGTTATCAAAATGTTTGCATTATTTAACCTGTAATTGCTGTTCTTCTTTTCCCAGTCTGGGGGTACTGGATTTATTGGGGGGGGGAGTGTGGTGCCCCAGGGTCCTGGTCATCACAGTAGCATTGCTTTCCTCACAGGGAAAGTGATGTTACGCTTGGAAGCGATGAAGGAGATCTTTTATCAGGTAACCACAATGCATGCAACATATTTACACTCCAGGCCCGAAGGGGGAGCTCTAAACTGGTTTAAGGTGAATTCCCCTAGAAAGACATTCTGTTCTGGAGGGAAAGAGTTCAGTTTCAGTTTCAGTTCAGAAAGTGAGAGACACAGAAGAGAGCAGACCGACATAGAGTGTCAGAAGGTCTGAAGGGGCCTGTAGTCTGAAGTACTGCAGCCCCTGGAGGAAGAGACATACAGAAAGCCGACCATTGTTCAGTGAGTGTGCAGGAGAGTGAAGCACAGGAGAGTGAAGCACAGGAGAGTAACCTCAGGGGAGGCCAGCTAAGATCAGGCTGCCTCCCTCTGAAGCGCAGATAACCGGTAGCCAGGCCACCGAGATTGTAAGGACTCTACGACTTACAGCAGAAACTGGCAGGACAGCAGAATTGCAAGTTATCTGTCCCCACACACACCCAGGAGGCACGGTGACACCCATAGAGCCCGGGGTGTGCTAGAGTCCCTATAAATAGTCTCAAGTCACCAGTCATACGGGTTATGTCCTATCCTATATGGGGGACAGAGAGAGAACATCTGTGAGAACCTTATATAAAGCCATAGGCAGTAAGGGACTACAATACCACCGTGCTAGAGGAAGGCTTTTAACTCCACTTGGTAAAGGGGACTCTTGATTAGCTTCCAAGCCAGCTGGACCCTGCCTGCCCTGTGATGTGGTGCCCTGGACTGTGGCTGCCTGAAGTCTTCAGTAAACAAGGTAAAGAGACTGCAAAGCTGTGTCCTCGTTCCTTACTGCACCATTTACCATCTTCCATCTACACATCGGGAGCCCTGGGGATATACTTCACCTTTGGGAAGTTATACCATCTAGCTGCCAAAACATCACCCCAGAGAAGCCCTTAAATTAGCGTTGGTCCCCACTGACCGAATACCACAGGTGGCATCACGAACATAAACTTTATTCCCTTTAAAGACTATTCCCTTTTACATGGGCGCCCAGGGCCACAGACCGGGTCGCCACCGTGACATCCCCCTGTGAACTCAGGACCCGGTACCGGGTATCCTACGTCCATGGCGGGCGACTCAAATGTTCACAGAAAATAAATATAATAGAAGCTAAAATAAGCTTGACCTGAGACAAGAGAACTGGAAGTTCAGGTTTTCCGAGAAAGAAATGATTTTAAAAAGGTAATATTGTAAATTAACAAAACCACCTATTCTCTTCCCCAATAATCCAACTCTGACCCTCCTACAATGCTCCAAGTTTTTGTCTGCAGTTGCCACAGCATTAATTTGTCATATTAATGTCATCACCACTCAGCAATGGGAGCGATTATGACACTTGAAAGACACGTGACTACACTCAAACAGGTCACCGATATGAAACTTTATTCTCAGAGCTAATTCTTTATATTATTACTAGACTTACCACTTGGTTGATGGACAATAGTAATCTTATCTGTTGAAAAAAAATGCAGATTAATACATTTAACAATAAGCTGATTAAATTGTAAACACTTCCTGGATAAAGTACACTCTTCTAGTTGTCAGTCCTTTTTATGTGTATACTTTTCTTTAGAATTATGACGTTGTTTTATGACATGCAGATGTTGTTAGTTCCCTGTCCTGCTCTGCTCTGCCCTTTTTTACATTGACGTCATTTGACACATGGTAGGGTTTTAATACTAGAAACAGATTAGGACTGAGCCAATAGGTACACCATGATGGTGGGATAGTTTTTATGCTTTTTTTTTTTTTTTTTAAATCAAAATAGTATTAACTTAGTACCCTATGTTATTTACATGCACTATTATGTACTAATATTATTATAATTTGTAAAACCTTTGTAAAATTTCAAAGAGGATTTTTTTCTATAATGTTTTCAGCTTACCATAAACTCTTTCATCATCTGTTTTGTCTCCAATAATATTATCACGCAACTGCTGCAGCTTTTTCTATTTGGATTTAAAAAAAAAGTTCAGTTTAGCATATATTTTGTCTCCAGGGTATGAATGTGAATGAAATGTAACACATAATGCACAGTACATTAACTTAGTATAATAAAAGCATCACTGAATGTCTTGTTCAAGTAGTTCAGCTAGTTCAGCTTTATAGAACGGACAAATAGGAACAAACTAAAATTGAAACGAGAAAAAGTGTCATTGTCATGTTAAAAGATTTGAAACGTAAATTCACACTTTAATGTGAAATTATCATCAGAAAATGACACGTGAAATGTATATTTTTAAAAATTTTGTCTAGTGATGTGCAATCCTGTGGATGTTCAGGTCCGGCGGGTTCGGCCGAGCATCTAAAAAAGTTTGTTTGGGGTACCCAAACGGTATCTGAACCTGATCCCTGACCCATTCAGATGAATGGGGGGCCTGAATATCCGTTGCTTGCCAAGTTGTAATCTGCATGACAGTGTGCCAAACACACGCTCTGATCGGTGGTAAGATCATTACAGCCAGTCAGAGACCTGCGGTTCCCACGCTGTAAGTCGACAGTGTGAGCCACCAGCTGTGACCGGCAGTATAACGGTTACTTACGGTCACAGGCATCGCCTAAAGAGAGTACTACTCCCATCAGCCTACGTCTGGTGTTGCTGAAAACAGTGAGAGCAGTCCACACACTGTTTTTTAAAATTATTTAAATAAATAATGTAAAAAAATGGCTTGGGGTCCCCCCATTTTTGACAACCAGTCAAGCTATAGCAGACAGCTTGGAACTGATATTCTCAGGCTGGTAAGGGACCAAGGATATTTTTTTAAATCCCTTTTTTAATAAAAAAATATATATAAAATATGCTTGTGGTCCCCCGTAATTTAGCATAAGCAGCAGAGAGAAAGCTGACAGCTGAGGGCTGATGTTAATATTTTGGGAAGGAGGGCAATACCTCTAAAGGTTCCCAGGCTATTAATATCAGCTCATAGCTGTTTGGCTAGCCTTTACTGGTTATTTTCTGGGAGGACCCAGGAAAAAAAATGATGTAGGGTCCCCATATAATTTTAAACCAGCAAAAGCTAAACAGACTGCTTTGGACTAATATTAATAGCCAAGGAAGGGGCCAGGGAAATTGGTCCTCCTCCCAGGCTAAGAACATTATCCCTCAGCCACCCCATAAATGGTACAATATTTGTGAGGTTAATGCCACATTTGTATTGTCAGGTGACATCAAGCCCAGGAGTTAGCAATGGAGAGGCATCTATAAGACACTCTCATTACTATCCCAATAGTAAGTTTGGAAATAAACACACAGTATGAATAAAGTCCATTATTTGAAATAAAAATCATCACCCTGTTTTGCACATTTAAAATAAAAAACAAAGTTATACTCATCTTACACCTATGCCATTGAAGCCCTTGTAGCCTGTAAAAGTTAGAAAATAATAAACAACCATTATACTTACCTTATGCCTAATCCTTTCAAGCCCTTGTCCCTTGTTAAAAAGCAAAAAAATAAACAACCATATCTCTCACCTGTCCAAAGTGATGATTAGCAGTACTGTCCCACACTGTTATCCATCTCTGCGATATCTGGTTTACAACCTGATGTGATGCGTGATGTGACCATCCAGGCTGAAAACCAGGACACAATGAAGTGCTGTGAGCGCAACTTCAGAGACGAGCGATGAAGTCATAGAGGTAACTGCCGGTCACTGAAAGTGCGTTCCAACTTGCTACTTAACTGTGAGCTGAGACGACTAACTGCAGTAACCTCAATGAGATCACCATGAATACCATTAGAAAATTCTCACAATGCTAGCAGTGATCTCGTTGAGGTCACTTCAGTTCATTGTCCCAGCTCACAGTGAAGTGAACCTGGGAATGCACCTTAAGTGACCGGTGGTTACCTCTATGAGGTCACCGCTTGTCACTGAATCTGCACTCGCAGCACCTCATTATGTCCTGGTTTTCAGCCTGCATGATTGCATCATGCCACTGTTTAGGTTGTAAACCAGATATTGCAAAGAGGGATTACGGAGTAGGACAGTATTGCTAATCTTTACTTCGGACAGGTTAAGGATATGGTTGTTTATTATTTTTCTTCTTTTCCAGGGGACATACGAATGAGAGGATTATCTTCACATCAGGGACAGGTGAGAGATATGGTTGTTTATTATTTTCTGTTTTTTACTGGTGACATGGGCATCGGTGGATTAGGCGTAAGGTGAGTATAACAGTGCTTTTCATTCTTATTTCAAATTAAAGAGTCTGTGTCTTTCTTTCAATTAAAGGATTATATTTTGGCTATGTCTTTTTACAATCTAACTATGGGGTTAGTAATAAGCGCGTCTTATAGACGTCTCTCCATTACTAACCTGTGGGCTTGATGTCAGCAGCCATAGAACAGCTGACATCAACCCCACAGCCATTACCCCACTTGACACATCACCAGGGCAAGTGAGAAGAGCTAGACAAAGTGCCAGAATTAGTGCATCTAATAGATGCACCTATTTTTAGACTGACTGGGGGGGGGGGGCAATAACCATGCCCCTTACCAGCCTGATAATACCAGCTCCCATCTGTTTGCTTTAGCTTGGCTATTTGTCAAAAATAGTGGGGACCCCATGCTGTTTTTTGTAATTATTTATTTAAATAATAAAAAAAACAGCGTGAGGACCCTTCTATTCTTGATAACCATTCATGATAAAGCTGACAACTGCGGGTTGCATCTCTCAGCTGTCAGTTTTGCCTGCCCTGGTTATTAAAAATAGTTGAGACCTCATGTCATTTAAAAAAATATATATTTACTTATAACTCAGGCGCCAGCTGATGAATACTCCCATCAGCTGCACTTTGTTCTCACTCTTATTAAGGACAGCAGGCATAGGCTGATGGGAGTAGTACTCTCTCATCAGCCAACTTGTGTGATCACAGTTATTCTTTCTACTGCCAGTCGCAGCTGCTGGCTCACACTGGGAACTGCAGCATGGGAAACACTCGATGTTTGGGCTGTCTAACCCGAACAGTAACATGGACTTTCTAGAGAAATCTGGGTT
Organism: Ranitomeya variabilis; assembly: GCF_051348905.1. NCBI lineage: Eukaryota > Metazoa > Chordata > Amphibia > Anura > Dendrobatidae > Ranitomeya > Ranitomeya variabilis. Next base: position 879,680,526 of record NC_135232.1, on the reverse strand, counting down.
CGGGGTCCGTGCCCAAATAACTTTACTGTTCGGATTTGCCCATCTCTAATTTTGACAATGTTTTTTTATATCACAATCCATATTAAAAATAAAAAAAAATAGTTATCTTGCAATTTTTACATTGACCACTTACACTCTTTGTTTACTCTAACTTCTAAATTCATAGCTGTATTTTTATTATCGAGAAAGGCCATATATGTCTAAGGCCAGTCTCACACGTCCAGTTAATTCCAGTACCAGAGAAAATAGGTACCGGAGTTATCCGTGTCCGTGTGTCCGTGAGCTCACGTAGGCCATCCGTGTGGCACACGTGCGGCAGCCGTGTGCCGCCTGGGTACCACACGGACAGTGCAGGAGAAACAGCGCTAAAGTTTAGCGCTGTCCCCTGCATCGTGCTGAAGCCGCGATTCATATCTTCTGTGCAGCAGCGTTTGCTGTAAAGAAGATATGAATAATCCATTTTTTTAGTGGTATTTCGTGTTTAAAATAAAGCTCCCCCTGTGCGCCCCCCGCTGTTCTGAAAATACTCACCCGGCCCCCTTGTTGGCTGACGCTGCTTCCTGTCCTGGCCGCAGCTTCTCCTGTATACGGTCACGTGGGGCCGCTCATTTACAGTAATGAATATGCGGCTCCACCCCTATGGGAGGTGGAGCCGCATATTCATGACTGTAATCGGCGGCCCCACGTGACCGCATACAGTAGAAGGTGCGGCCAGGACAGGAAGCAGCGACAGCCAACAAGGGAGCCGGGTGAGTATTTTCAGAACAGCGGGGGGGGGGGGGCGCACAGGGGGTGGGGACATGGAGCTTTATTTTAAACACGAAATACCACTAAAAAAATGGATTATTCATATCTTCTTTACAGCAAACGCTGCTGCACAGAAGATATGAATTGCGGCTTCAGCACCATGTGGGGGGGACAGCGCTTACTGGAGCGCTGTCTCCTGCACGGCACACGGAGAACGTCCGTGTGCAGTACGTGTTTTACATGGACCCATTGACTTTAATGGGTCCGTGTAATACGTGCGCTCCCACGAACACTGACATGTCTCCGTGTTTGGCACACGGAGACACGGTCCGCAAAAAATCAATGACATCTGCACAGATGCATTGATTTTAATGTGTCTACGAGTGTCAGTGGCTCCGGTACATGAGGAAACTGTCACCTCACGTACCGGAGCCACTGACGTGTGAAACCGGCCTAAAATGTATTCTACTGTTATTGGACCTAGTGGGAGGCCCTACTGAACAACACAGAAATTATCAATGGTGCAAGAGACTTGAACACGGAATTATCTAACTTCTGTCTGTTTCAACACATTTACATAGCCACAATGAAAAGAGCTTGACCAAATTTTTTCGTATTGAAGTATCTAATGAGCATGTACAAAAGTCTTTGTGAAGATAAAGGGAGCAGGGGGAGCTGTGACATGACCTATTGTGATTAGTGAATCCTGTGCTATCAGCTGTTTATAAAGGTCTGTCATTGTAATCCTGAGAAGACTTGCAGAAATCTCCTCCTGAAAGCGTGAGAAATATGTCTAACGTAACCCCAATGACCTCTGTGAAGATTTCAAGATAAATGTTTGCAAACATTTAAAAGAAATGCATCTAACATTAAAAGCTGATTTAAACAATAGGTTATTTTTTTCTGATAGATTTTCTTTAACCCCTTCCTGACATGCCCCGTACTAGTATGGCACATGTCGGGTCCCCTGCTTTGATGTGGGCTTCGGCGGTGAGCCCACATCAAAGTTGCGACATGTCAGCTATTTTGTACAGCTGACATGTGCGCGCAATAGCTATTAACCTGTCAAACGCTGACAGTGGCATTTAACTGGTGCTTCCGGCCGCGGGGACGGAGATGACCTCATTGCCGACCCCCCGTCACATGATCAGGGGTCGGCGATGCATCAGGATGGTAGCCATAGAGGTCCTTGAGACCTCTATGGTTACTGATGCCGGCCTGCTGTGAGCATCCCCCTGTGGTTGGCGCTCATAGCACACCTGCATTTCAGGTACATAGCAGCAATCTGATGATCGCTGCTATGTAGCTGAGCCGATCGAGTTGTGCCAGCTTCTAGCCTCCCATGGAGGCTATTGAAGCATGGCACAAGTTAAAAAAAATGTTTTAAAAAATATGAAAAAAATAATAAAAATATAAAAGTTTAAATCACCCCCCTTTCGCCCCATCCTAAATAAAACAATAAAAAAATCAAACTTACACATGTTTGGTATTGCCGCATTCAGAATTGCCTGATCTATCAATAAAAAAAGGATTAATCTGATTGCTAAACGGCGTAGCGAGAAAAAAAATTCGAAACGCCAGAATTACGTTTTTTGGTCGCAGCGACATTGCATTGAAATGCAATAATGGGTGATCAAACGAATGTATCTGCACCGAAATGGTATCATTAAAAATGTAAAAAATAAGCCCTCACCCGACCCCAGATTATGAAAAATGGAGACGCTACGGTTATCAGAAAATCGTGCTTTTTTTTTTTAGCAAAGTTCTGAATTTTGTTCTCCACTTAGATAATAACCTAGACATGTTAGGTGTCCATGAACGTGTAATGACCTGGAGAATCATAATGGCTGGTCAGTTTTAGCATTTAGTGAAGCTAGCAAAAAAGCCAAACAAAAAACAAGTGTGGGATTGGACTTTTTTTTGCAATTTCACCGCACTTGGAATTTTTTTCCCATTTTCTAGTACAAGACATGGTAAAATCAATGGTGTCGTTCAAAAGTACAACTCGCTCTGCAAAAAATAAGCCCTCACATGACCATATTGACGGAAAAATAAAACAGTTATGGCTCTGGGAAGGAGGGGAGCGGAAAATGAAAACGAAAAAGGGCCGTGGCAGGAAGGGGTTAAAGGGTATCTGTCAGTAGGATCAACCTTCCTAAGCAATGTATATGGGCATGTAGGTCATAGGAAACTGAATAAAATGATACCTTGATATTTTCAATTAGAAGTCTCTTCTAGAGAAGTTCATGTTTTTCTTATATGTAAGGCTACGTTCACACTAGCGTTGTGCGCCGCTGCATCGGCGACGCAACGCACAACGCACGCAAAAACGCGGCAAAACGCACGCAAAAACGCTGCGTTTTGCGACGCATGCGTCGGTTTTTGCCGAAAATCGGACGCAAGAAAAATGCAACTTGTTGCGTTTTCTTGGTCCGACGCTTGCGGCAAAAAAGACGCATGTGTGGCACAACGCAACAAAAAAAAACGCATGCGTCCCCCATGTTAAGTATAGGGGGCGCATGACGCATGCGTCGCCGCTGCGTCGCCGACGCAAATCCGACGCACATTAGCTTAACGCTAATGTGAACGTAGCCTAAATGAGTTGTTAAGATCTATGGTCCAGACACTGATCTCCATGAAAATCTGCCTCCAGAGATTACTTTAAGTGAAAGTGGCATTATCAGTGTGAGACCTGTAACTAGCACAATACAGTAGAACTAAACTTTGTCTCATATTCTCATAGCAAATGTGTTAGCAGCTGCGGCTATCAGAGCTCTGCTATGAAGCAACACTGGTGACCTGCGAGATGGAAGCCGAAGCACTGAGTGGAAGCAGTGAGATCAGGAAAGCAGAGAGCGGCCATTACATATCACACTAGTAACGCCCCATTTTATTTAATATAAGCTCTGGAGGCAAATTCTCATGCAAATCAATGTTCGGTCCATTGTCCTGATCATGTCATTTACATATAAGAAAAATGTGGATTTTTCTGGAATAAGACCTCGGATTGCAGGTATCAAGGTATCATTTTATTCAGCTTCCTATAACTTACATACATTTATAGACAGCTTAAGAGGGTTGCTCCTACTGGCAGTTTTCCTTTAGCTTCTTGCTTACCTGTTGAAGAAGATCTAATCCACTCTTTTCATTTTGCCACTGTTGAAATTTTTTAAGAGCTTCATCCATACTGATAATTCCCATTTTCACCTTTTCTTGTAGTAATATGAGCTCATCTTGCCCAGTAAGTGCATATTGCTGAGCTGGAATCTGAGGTTCATGTTTAGCCAATTGTATTTTCTCTGCAATTCATAACATATTAAGTTAATGAATATGCAATATGCAATCTTTTAATATAGAAAGTAATAGCAACACGAGAGGCAATTTATCAAGTTTTTTTATACTGCCTCTGGCTGGCACACAGTCACTGGGAGCATTCTCCTACCTGTCTCCTTATTGCTCACACCGTTTGCTACACCTGGAAGGGTAGTGAGCGGCCTAAAAAAAAAGGTGAGGGTAGAAAGCAAATACATGAAACTCCTCAGTTCACTTCATCACCAAACAAGTGATTACAGTCACTGCCACCAATGAAAATAGTGTATTATCATTGGAGTCAGTGGGGATAATCTATTCAGTGATGGAGCAAACTCAGGAGCTGCACATATTTGTTCTCTGCCCTCTCCTCTTCTCTGAAGCCACTCAGTACTCTTACAGGTTTATTAGTGTTGCGAGCACTATCAGCTGGAAGAAGACAGAGAGGAGAACACATCCTGCCATTGCGTGCATGTGCAGCCGCATTCTGGGAAGCGAGCACTGCCAATTTGAAGAGATGGAAGACCCCCAATATGCAAAGGAGGGAGAGTAACAATGTCCTAAACTCTTGGCCTCATGAAGGGTGTACCAAAACCTCTTTAGTTGCATAGAAATTAAGTTATTTTCTCACGTATTGTACCAATAACACGTAAAATGATATTATGATTGATATACTGGCTAAGTCCCATTTTTCAGCGTGTAACTCATTTAAAATGAATTTTGAGGGTGACAAGCTCCCTTGAAATGTGACAAATTTCCAGGATGGTGTTTTACAATTGTTATAAATTTTGCTACATCTGTAACTGGAAAAACTAGATGATAATGCTTGTGCAAACTTTAATCAAGGTCTTAATTATTGTCCGCCAGCTTTCTCACTTCAAGCTTAAAAAATAAAGTTTAAAACTCAAAGAATTAGATATGCCAGTTATTTTTGAAATGTCAATATGGTGAATAGGCAAAATACATTAGCGTGTGACATTATATATAGAGAGAGCTAACATATCATAAGCAGTTCTAATACCTAAGAGGTACAATTATATAGCTACAGATGGAGAGCTATTATGGCTAATGACTGGTAATTAAAGGAGGTCACAGAGATTTTGGCATTTATCTCTTCACGAGATTGTGCCATGAGTCACAGAAGGTTATAAACAATGATGAGTTGTATTAAATTGCCATGAAGTCCTTTAATTTTAATATCCAGATTACCGGCTATTTTTCTTGAAATTTCCATATATATATTAAACATAATTTAAGTTAAAATAGCTGGATATTAATAACCATACCTGGCATGACAACTTTCCATTTAACTGCAATGATGTTTCACGCATCTGCTCTAACGCGCTACTAACGTCAAAGTTTTCCAATTTTTAAAAATAATCTACTACTGTTTTTGTTATGAATAGATCTACTTCCAATAATCCATTGAAACAGCCACTTCTTTATGACTCAAATACATTTCCCAAGCCACAAATCATTATGAGGGTGAGTCAAAAAGTTTAAGCACTTTGGTTTTATTAAAACGTCTGTTGGTTGCACAGTGCTTTCTGTATGTTTTTGTGGTCCGAGGGTGTCTAGTGCCAATATCCTGTATATCGAAGGCTTTGTGGACAGTATGGAGGAGGGGTTTTGTCACAAGAAATGTACATCAGTGGATAGAGAAGTTCAAAGATTGTACAAGAGTAAGCCATGGCTGGAGTAAATATCTAAACTCACTCTACCAACACCCAGGCATCTTGACAAAAAAAAAGAAAAAAAGAAATATCTTTAGGTAGAATGGCGGCGGGTCCATTCAGAACACTTTCCTTAGAAGACGTAGTGGTAAACCCCTTGGGAGTTGTGCCACAAATTGAACCCAATACATTCAGACTAATCCACCATTTGTCATATCCAAGGGGCAGGTCAGTAAAAGACAACATCGACGCAGAACTAAGTACAGTACTATGTACTGTACCTCCTTTGACGAGGCAATCAGGCGGGTCAAGAAGTTGGTAAGGGGCACCCTAATGGCCAAAACAGACATTGAGGGGGCATTCCGGTTACTACCTGTGCCTCCGAATAGTGTTCTCCCATTGGGCTGCTTCTGTGAAGGAGCATACTACATAGATCGCTGTTTGCGATGCTCCATATCCATATAGTGCTCACTATTTGAGACGTTTAGTTGCTTCCTCGAATGTGTCGTCATGGACATTTGTAAGGCGGCACATATTATCCATTACCTCGACGACTTCTTATGCCTGGGCCCAAAAGATTCGCCACAGTGTGAAAACACGCGGTAGTCCACCTGTGAGAAGGAGAGAGCTGGAGGGAGAGTGGACATCCCACAGCCAAGGGGTTAGATTGAGAAAGAAAGAAGGCGGTGTAGCTTGCTTCATGGGCGGGGTTACTCTGCTGAGTAGCAGAAATTGCTACTAGGCCCAAAAGGATTTCCTGGGCCAGATGCCATTACAAAATAGTACTTAGGCAAACAGGCGGTGTAGCTTGCTTCATGGGTGGGGTACGCTGCTGAGTAGCACCAAATTCTACTAGGCCCAAAAGGATTTCCTGGGCCAGATGCCGTTAAAAATAGTACTTAGGTAAACAGGCGGTGTAGCTTGCTTCATGGGTGGGGTACGCTGCTGAGTAGCACTAAATTCTACTAGGCCCAAAAGGATTTCCTGGGCCAGATGCCATTAAAAATAGTACTTAGGTAAACAGACGGTGGTTGACCCGGCCCACTAGGCTGCATTGTAGCACAGTGAGGTTCCCACTGCAACTTATGCCTCATATCCATGTGACGGTTCATGCATGAAGTACTCAAGCTAGTGATTTTTTGGCCTCTACTGAAATTTTGTTGACAAATCTTTCAGACAACTTGAGTTGGGTCATCCTTTGCGATGGAGAAAATGCCCAGGCTATGCAAGGCTTAGAGCCCATGCGACCTGAAGAGCCACCACGACTTCTGATCTGAGGCACAGTTGGGGTTGAGGATGCAGTTGTTGACGTGCTTCCAGTACTCCATCTCTGTCCAGGAGGCACACCGCTACCTCATCGTCAGACTCGTCACTAGCATCCTCCTCCACCTCCTCTGCTGACCTCATGGACTGGCGGACTGGGGGTTGACAGTAAGTGGGGTCTACAACCACGTCATCATCATCCTGTGTGTTCTCACACCCGTCGTCCTCATAGCCAACCTCTTCCTGCCCCGACCGAAAAGTCAAGTTTTCATTCCAATCAGGTATCTCAGATTCATCATCATCTTCCTCATTGTCTCATTGTCTCCACCAACAGGAGTTACAGTTTGGGAACGAGGGTCTACATTATGCTCAGAACCTTCTTCATCTGGGCCTGGATCTGACTCACAAAGATTCAGTGCAGATCATTTCCTCGTCTGGATTCACAGAAGGTCTTGAGCAGACCTCTGATTCCCAGGCTATAGTATGCGTAAACAGCTCTACAGACTCAACCATGTGTATTACCCCATGCTCAGATGGGCAGCTGGAGACTTGGGAGCTGTGAGGAATCAAGTGCGATTGGGGTGACAACTCTGAGGGCTGGAGTAGTTGTCATGTTAAAGTTGACATGGAGGAGAGCCCACTTGAACGAGCACTTGATATCCGTTCAAGCACCTGCTGTTTTTGTGCCTCATCTGGAATTTTTGGCGATGCTTGTAGCGATGGTCGGAAGAAAGGGATCATATCAGATTGTCCACGAAAAGAAGTAGACATCTTACTTTGGCTGGAAGATGGTCTTTCTTCTGCAGATGTTACTGTTGCTTTAAAACCTACCCCATGGACACAACCTTTTTTTTCCCTTTCCAACACGCCTATTCCCCTTTCCACCAGCAGCAGGCCTTTTGCCACTCATTTTAGTGCTTAACTAATTGGCAACTCTGTATCTGTAGTTATTGGCACAACAACCGATGGATGAAAACCAAGCAGAACTGAGTGGCCAAACTGTATTACTAGGCCCTAAACTATTAACTGGATTAGAAGCAGTAAAAATTGAGATACACAGGCGGTATAGTTTGTTTCACAGGTGGGCTACTCTGCTGACATGCAGACACTGCTCCTAGGCCCTAAACTGTTAACTGGATTAGATGCAGTAAAAAATGAGATACACAAGCGGTATAGTTTGTTTCACAGGCTGGCTACTCTGCTGACGTGCAGACACTGCTCCTAGGCCCTAAACTACTAACTGGATTAGATGCAGTAAAAATTGAGATACACAGGCAGTATAGTTTGTTTCACAGGCTGGCTACTCTGCTGACGTGCAGACACTGCTCCTAGGCCCAAAACTATTAACTGGATTAGATGCAGTAAAAATTGAGATACACAGGCAGTATAGTTTGTTTCACAGACAGGCTACTCTGCTGACATGCAGACACTGCTCCTAGGCCCAAAACTATTAACTGGATTAGATGCAGTGAAAATAGAGATACACAGGGGGTGTCCTTAGCTTCACAGGTGGGCTACTCTGCTGACGTGCAGACACTGCTACTAAGCCCCAAACCCCAAAACTATTTACTGGGTTAAATGCAGTAAAAATTGAGATACACAGGTGGTGTAGCTAGCTTCACAGGCTGGCTACTCTGCTGACGTGCAGACACTGCTCCTAGGCCCAAAACTATTAACTGGATTAGATGCAGTAAAAATTGAGATACACAGGCAGTATAGTTTGTTTCACAGACAGGCTACTCTGCTGACGTGCAGACACTGCTCCTAGGCCCAAAACTATTAACTGGATTAGATGCAGTGAAAATAGAGATACACAGGGGGTGTCGTTAGCTTCACAGGTGGGCTACTCTGCTGACGTGCAGACACTGCTACTAAGCCCCAAACCCCAAAACTATTTACTGGGTTAAATGCAGTAAAAATTGAGATACACAGGTGGTGTAGCTAGCTTCACAGGCGGGCTACTCTGCTGACGTGCAGACACTGCTACTAAGCCCAAAACCCCAAAACGATTTACTGGGTTAGATGCAGTAAAAATTGAGATACACAGGTGGTGTAGCTAGCTTCACAGGCGGGCTACTCTGCTGACATGCAGACACTGCTACTAAGCCCAAAACCCCAAAACGATTTACTGGGTTAGATGCAGTAAAAATTGAGATACACAGGCGGTTTAGCTAGCTTCACAGGCGGGCTACTCAGATGACTATCAGACAATGCTACTAGCCCAAAAGGATTGGCTGAGCTAGATTACACCAAATGCTGTGACTAACACTTGCACAGCACTGGCTCAGACCTGCCTGGCAAACAGTGCTATGAACTTCAGTAACCTACCCTGAAAAGAGCTGATAGTACAACTAGTCCCGACTCCTCCCAACTTCCTAAACCTATCTCTCTGACAATTCGCTCCAAAAAACACTCTTAGTCTGTATAGCGCCCACAGCAGCAGCGGTGCCGCCTAACACTTAGCTGCTGCAGTGAGGAAATGGTAGCGACGGGGCAAATGGCTGGTTCTTATAGGGCAAGGACATGTGACATACACAGCCAATGACATATGCCCTTGCTTGTGTGCATCACATGCACATTGCTGTGTGTGTGTGCACTGCTGATAGGCTGAGAGACTGCACCGCCCCTCTGTAAATGCGGGAAAGAAAAAAAAATGGAGATTGGCGTTATTTCAGCACAGATCTATCCCCCGCCCCCCCCCACCCACTATACACTAAAACAGTCCATTAACAATGATAAACAGTTTTATTGTGCAAATCAAGCTAGGCTTTAGGTGAACGAACAGTTATCGAATAGAAACTTAAACAGCCGAATTTTAAGCAAATTGTTCGGGTTCGTCGAACGACTCGGACACTGCCCAAAACTGCTCGAATTTGAAATTGGCGAACAGTTCGACTCGAACACCGCTCATCTCTAGTTATTAAGGGTGGTCTGAGAAATGTTCTGCCACACTGAATGCACTTGGGCACAAAAATAAAGAATAAGAACTGCTGGCAGCTCCCTTTACATTTGCTAATCAATAATGCTTCAGATGTGTTCAATGGGAGGCAAGGCTGGAAACGCTGCAGGCCAAATTAGCATATTTAATTCAAGCAGGCTGCTCATAGTAACATGAGCAATATGTGGCATTGTGTTACCATGTTGAAAAACAGCTTCTGGGACACTTTCACATTTTCTCGTGAAGGTGTTTTTATGACTTTGTCCATGTGGCCTCTAGACTAATCTCCACTTATTATTTTGTCCAACAAAAACATAGTACTCATTGCTTAAGAGGATAGACCTCTGTTACAGCCTCTATTGTTGTCTTTCTCTGCTCAGTGATAGCTTTTGAGTGGCGTGAGGTCAATGGAACACCTGTAACGGGACGTTTTGCTCATAGCCCAGTTATGCAAATTCCTTCTGATATTTTGCTGCAGTGAGCTGGTATATAATTAGCTCTCTGCTGGGAATCATGGTTGAAGTTCCCTTCCATGTAAACCCTAGCAGTCTCTAGCTGCCAGTTATTAGTATGATCAAATAGATCTGGCCACTTTGATTCTTTGCTCCTGTGTGCTATTTTGTATATCCTGTTGTCTGACCTTGGCTTGTATTTTGACCTGCTGCTTGCCTTCTGATTTTGTCCTTTCCTACAGCCCTTATGTGCAAACAATCCAGTTGACCTATTGCATGACCATATCCCTTTACAGGGGTTAAAGAGTGAAGGTCAGGGTTTCTCTGGAATCTGTCAGATGGAATGCCTTGCACCAAGTCTACCTGAGGTAGCATTTTTGAGCCTGTGGCCTCTGGCAAAGTAACATGTTCATTCTACCATACAAGTGGAATAACTCCCATGTATCTGTCTGCCACGAAGGCGCTGGACAAAATTCAGACTGAGTGGGGCTGTTCTATGAATTTCTGTGGTTTGAGCAGGAAGTGACAAAGAAACTCCCCCTGGAAGAGTAGAAAGTAGACAGTCACATATGGCACAAATTGACTGTGATGGAACCTCTGTTGTTACCAAGTTCCCTGGACTCGGAAAGTGTTCATATTTTATTCATTGGTGCTTTGTATTCAAGATTCACCATCATCATTGTCTCTGATATAAAACTCACAAGCGTTACTATTAGAACAACTGACAGCCAGAATACTGTAAATGGGAATATTCATGTTATTTTGACTACATGAGGATGCCATTCATTTTTTTTGTAAGAGTGTGCTGAACATGAACTTTTTTGTCTGTACAATTTTTATTGCCACTAGTCCCCAAAAAATCACTTGAGGTATAAGCTGAAATACAAAGTCTTTATTTGTTGAGTAGTATACTCACGTCACATTCTGCTACACTGAATGTGGAAACAATCAGGGCACAAAAAGACACAAAGTTTGATGCTGCCAACTACTACATTTTAAATTCAGTATTTTCTGCCTGAGATCCTTTGAAATTTGGCAAAATCTCACATAAAAAATATTAAGTGACACTTTTTGCCATTGACTAGCAGTTGGATTTGCAATGTTATATCTCTAAATTTAAATTAATAATGTCTAGGTTCTCATGGGAAGAGCAGTTGTCACAAAAATACTACACAGGGACTTGTGCAAATCTCTATATCCAAAGATTAACAGGTAATTCTTGCTACTGGAAAAAAATACATTTTTCACTAAAGATATTGAAACTGCAAATTTTAACATAACAGAAACATAAAATAACGTAAAATAACAACACTGAACTAGTTCTCTAAATGACAGTAGTCTTTCACCCTTTACAAGTGGTCAGTTACAGTGGGAATGTGCATTAGGTCAGCGTCACACTTACCGTATTAAAAATCGGTCCCATTCTCTCAACTGAGAGTCGCACGAGTGTTCTCTGTATGGTTATCCATGTGTAATCCATTTGCAATGCGATGATGCGATTTCCTCGCATCTATGTATCCATCCACATGACATCAGTATGCAATGCGATTTTAACATGAGCATGAGATACAGAAGTTCTCGGTATTTTAACATGAGCATGAGCTACAGAAGTTCTCTGCCATTTACACATCATTTTAAAAAGAAATATTCTTCAAAACACAAACATATACCATATTTTCTAGCGTATAAGTTGACTTTTTAATCCCTGAAAATCTTGTCAAAAGTCGGGGGTCGTCTTATACGCCGGGTACGGCATGTGCGGAGCTCTGAGGTTGCTGCATATGGTGCAGGGAGCGGTCCTGGGATGGTTCCCAGGGTCTGGAGGAGAGGAGAATCTCTTTCAGGCCCTGGGAACCATCTGGGACCGATCCCTGCACACGCCGTATAAGACGACATCCGGTGTATAAGATGACCCCTGAAAAGTTGGGGGTCATCTTATGCGCCCAGTTGTCTTATACGCCAAAAAATATGGTATATTAGATAGAGTGACAGGTTAGAATTAGGGTTGAGCGAAACGGGTCGATCATTTTCAAAAGTCGCCGACTTTTGGCTAAGTCGGCGTCTCATGAAACCCGATCCGACCCCTGTGCTTGTCGGCCATGCGGTACGCGACTTTCGCGCCAAAGTCGCGTTTCAATGACGCGAAAAGCGCCATTTCTCAGCCAATGAAGGTGAACGCAGAGTGTGGGCAGCGTGATGACATAGATCCTGGTCCCCACCATCTTAGAGAAGGGCATTGCAGTGATTGGCTTGCTGTCTGCGGCGTCACAGGGGCTATAAAGGGGCGTTCCCGCCGACCGCCATCTTACTGCTGCTGATCTGAGCTTAGGGACAGGTTGCTGCCGCTTCATCAGAAGCAGGGAGAGCGTTAGGCAGGGTCCACTAACCACCAAACCGCTTGTGCTGCAGCGATTTCCACTGTCCAACACCACCTTCGGTGTGCAGGAACAGTGGAAGCTATTTTTTTTTTTTTTTCCCCTCAGCGCTGTAGCTCATTGGGCTGCCCTAGAAGGCTCCGTGATAGCTGTATTGCTGTGTGTACGCCACTGTGGAAACCAACTGCTTTTTTCAAAGCACATATCCTCTTGTTCCTTCCTTTCTGCACAGCTATCTTTTTTGTTTGTCCACACTTTTTATTTAATTTGTGCATCAGTCCACTCCTATTGCTGCCTGCCATACCTGGCTTACATTACTGCAGGGAGATAGTAATTGTAGGACAGTTTTTTTTTTTTTTTTTTTTTGTGGGAGATTAAGATTGGCATTTCTGCTACAGTGCCATCCCTGTGTGTGCCATCTCTCACTGAGTGGGCCATAGAAAGCCTATTTATTTTTTCCGTGATTTGTGTTCTAAAATCTACCTCAACACAGAAACACTACATCAATCAGTGGGAGAAAAATATTGGCCTCAGTCAGGGCTTGTGTGCCACTGCTGTGTGTGCGCTATCTCTCATTCAGTGGGCTATAGCAAGCCTATATTTTTTTTTTTTTTTTTTTTTTAATATTATTTGGTTTCAAAAGTCTCCCTGAAAAAAAAAAAAAACCTAAAAAAACAGTGGGAGAGTAATATTGCCCTTTCAGCTTGTGTGCCAGTCTTGACTCCTGGGTGTGCCACCTCTCTCCCTCTCATTCAGTGGGCCATAGAAAGCCTATTTATTTTTTTTTTTTAATATTATTGGGTTTCTAAAGTCTCCCTGAAAAAAACAAAAAATACATAAAAAAACAGTGGGAGAGTAATATTGCCCTTTCAGCTTGTGTGCCAGTCTTGACTCCTGGGTGTGCCACCTCTCTCCCTTTCATTCAGTGGGCCATAGAAAGCCTATTTATTTTTTTTTTTAAATATTATTGGGTTTCTAAAGTCTCCCTGAAAAAACAAAAAAAACCTAAAAAAACAGTGGGAGAGTAATATTGCCCTTTCAGCTTGTGTGCCAGTCTTGACTCCTGGGTGTGCCACCTCTCTCCCTCTCATTCAGTGGGCCATAGAAAGCCTATTTATTTTTTTTTTTAAATATTATTGGGTTTCTAAAGTCTCCCTGAAAAAAACAAAAAATACATAAAAAAACAGTGGGAGAGTAATATTGCCCTTTCAGCTTGTGTGCCAGTCTTGACTCCTGGGTGTGCCACCTCTCTCCCTCTCATTCAGTGGGCCATAGAAAGCCTTTTTTTTTTTTGGTTTTTTTAATATTATTTGGTTTCTAAAGTCTCCCTGAAAAAAACAAAAAAAACATAAAAAACAGTGGGAGAGTAATATTGCCCTTTCAGCTTGTGCGCCAGTCTTGACTCCTGGTTGTGCCACCTCTCTCTCTCTAATTGTGGGCCATAGAAAGCCTTTTTTTTTTTTTTAAATATTATTGGGTTTCTAAAGTCTCCCTGAAAAAAAAAAAAATACATAAAAAAACAGTGGGAGAGTAATATTGCCCTTTCAGCTTGTGTGCCAGTCTTGACTCCTGGGTGTGCCACCTCTCTCCCTTTCATTCAGTGGGCCATAGAAAGCCTATTTATTTTTTCCGTGATTTGTGTTCTAAATTCTACCTCAACACAAAAACACTACATCAATCAGTGGGAGAAAAATATTGGCCTCAGTCAGGGCTTGTGTGCCACTGCTGTGTGTGCTATCTCTCATTCAGTGGGCTATAGCAAGCCTATTTTTTTTTTTTTTTTTTTTTTTTTAATATTATTTGGTTTCTAAAGTCTCCCTGAAAAAAAAAAAAAACCTAAAAAAACAGTGGGAGAGTAATATTGCCCTTTCAGCTTGTGTGCCAGTCTTGACTCCTGGGTGTGCCACCTCTCTCCCTCTCATTCAGTGGGCCATAGAAAGCCTATTTATTTTTTTTTTTTAAATATTATTGGGTTTCTAAAGTCTCCCTGAAAAAACAAAAAATACATAAAAAAACAGTGGGAGAGTAATATTGCCCTTTCAGCTTGTGTGCCAGTCTTGACTCCTGGGTGTGCCACCTCTCTCCCTTTCATTCAGTGGGCCATAGAAAGCCTATTTTTTTTTTTTTTAATATTATTTGGTTTCTAATTCTCCCTGAAAAAAAAAAAAAAACCTAAAAAAACAGTGGGAGAGTAATATTGCCCTTTCAGCTTGTGTGCCAGTCTTGACTCCTGGGTGTGCCACCTCTCTCCCTCTCATTCAGTGGGCCATAGAAAGCCTATTTATTTTTTTTTTAAAATATTATTGGGTTTCTAAAGTCTCCCTGAAAAAACAAAAAATACATAAAAAAACAGTGGGAGAGTAATATTGCCCTTTCAGCTTGTGTGCCAGTCTTGACTCCTGGGTGTGCCACCTCTCTCCCTTTCATTCAGTGGGCCATAGAAAGCCTATTTTTTTTTTTTTTTTAATATTATTTGGTTTCTAATTCTCCCTGAAAAAAAAAAAAAAACCTAAAAAAACAGTGGGAGAGTAATATTGCCCTTTCAGCTTGTGTGCCAGTCTTGACTCCTGGGTGTGTCACCTCTCTCCCTCTCATTCAGTGGGCCATAGAAAGCCTATTTATTTTTTTTTTTAAATATTATTGGGTTTCTAAAGTCTCCCTGAAAAAACAAAAAATACATAAAAAAACAGTGGGAGAGTAATATTGCCCTTTCAGCTTGTGTGCCAGTCTTGACTCCTGGGTGTGCCACCTCTCTCCCTCTCATTCAGTGGGCCATAGAAAGCCTTTTTTTTTTTTGGTTTTTTTAATATTATTTGGTTTCTAAAGTCTCCCTGAAAAAAACAAAAAAAACATAAAAAACAGTGGGAGAGTAATATTGCCCTTTCAGCTTGTGCGCCAGTCTTGACTCCTGGTTGTGCCACCTCTCTCTCTCTAATTGTGGGCCATAGAAAGCCTTTTTTTTTTTTTTTTTTAATATTATTTGGTTTCTAAAGTCTCCCTGAGAAAAAAAAATAAATAAATTAGGTGGGAGATTAATATTGACATTAGTGCTTGAGTGACAGTCCTGCGTGTGTGTCATCTCTGTGATTTTGTGCCACAGAAAACAGAGTGTGTAACATTGTGCCTGATTTTCCTTGTGGTCTCACCAACCTGTTAAGGGATATTGAAATCATACTGAAGTTATAGCTCACCGTGTAAGTTGTTTGATAGCAACAAATAAAGTTACTTTGGTTAAGATTTTAAAACAATGAGGAAGTCTGGTGCAAGAGGTCGTCGTGGGCGTTCATTGTCAGCTGGTAATGATGGTAGTGGTAGTGGAGCATCAGGTGGTCGTGGGGATAAAAATATTCCACCTAAGTCTGGAGCTGTGGAGCCAGTTTCGTCGTCAGGCTACACAAGGCCTCGAACGCTCTCTTTTCTGGGAGTAGGAAAACCGCTTTTAAAGGCGGAGCAGCAACAGCAAGTTTTGGCTTACATTGCAGACTCAGCCTCTAGCTCTTTTGCCTCCTCTTCCGAAACTGGTAAATGTAAAAGCAGCGCGTCGCTTGTGGATGTTCACGGTCAGGGACAAGTCGCTTCCTTGTCCTCCTCAGCAAAAACTACAACAAGAGAGAAGGATGCAGCAGGCGACACAACGGGTCACTCCATGGAGCTCTTTACACATACCGTCCCTGGCTTAGAAAGTGAAACATTTAACAGGCCATGCCCATTACAAGTATATTCTGACATGGAGTGCACTGATGCACAGCCACAGCCAGAGTACTATGCTGCTCCTTTGACTCAGACCACCACATTGCCCTCTCAGGGTACAGATCCACAATCAGACCCTGATGAGACTATGTTGCCCCGCCACGAACGCTATACCACCGACCGACACAGTGACACAGACGAAGTTGCACACGAGCTCGAAGAGGAGGTAATAGATGACCCAGTTATTGACCCCGATTGGCAGCCATTGGGGGAACAGGGTGCAGGCGGCAGTAGTTCAGAAGCGGAGGTGGAGGAGGGGCCGCAGCAGGCATCAACATCGCAACAGGTTCCATCTGCCGGGCCCGTATCTGGACCAAAACGCGTGTCAAAGCCAAAACCTGTTGGAGCACAGCGTTGCCATCCGGTTAAAGCTCAGTCTGCAATCCCTGAAAAGGGATCAGAGTCTAGGAAGAGTGCAGTCTGGCATTTTTTTAAACAACATCCAACTGATCAGCGCAAAGTCATCTGTCAAAAATGTTCAACTAGCTTAAGCAGAGGTCAGAATCTGAAAAGTCTAAATACTAGTTGCATGCATAGACACTTAACCACCATGCATTCTCAAGCCTGGACTAACTACCAAACGTCCCTCAAGGTTGTAGCACCCTCGGCCAATGAAGCTAGTCAGCAACGCAACATCCCTTCCGTCACTGTAAGGCCACCATTTTCCGCACCACCGGCAGTATCTGTGCAGGTTTCTTTGCCAGCCAAAAGCAGTCAGGGTCAGGGAATCACCAGTTTTGTAGGAGGAAATATTGCATGTAGGGCACCGGCGGAAACAATACCGTCTCCAACCGTCTCTCAGTCTGCCATGTCCACCGGCACACCCGAAAGTTCCACGATCTACAGCTCTCCAGTCCAGCTCACCCTACATGAGACTCTGGTTAGAAAAAGGAAGTACTTATCCTCGCATCCGCGTACACAGGGTTTTAACGCCCACATAGCTAGACTAATCTCGTTAGAGATGATGCCCTACCGGTTAGTTGAAAGCGAAGCTTTCAAAGCCCTGATGGAGTACGCTGAACCACGATACGAGCTACCCAGTCGACACTTTTTTTCCAGAAAAGCCATCCCAGCCCTGCACCAGCATGTTAAACAGCGCATCGTCCATGCACTCAGGCAATCTGTGAGTACAAAGGTGCACCTGACTACAGATGCATGGACCAGTAGGCATGGCCAGGGACGTTATGTGTCCATCACGGCACACTGGGTGAATGTGGTGGATGCAGGGTCCACAGGCGACATCAATTTAGGGACAGTTGTGCCTAGCCCACGGTCTAGGAAACAGTTGGCTGTAGGCGTTCGCACCCCCTCCTCCTCCTCCTCGTCCTCCTGCAGAAGCTACAGCTCTTCCACAGAACGCAGTCGGCCAACCACTCCATCGGCAGATGACACTGTTGCACACCAGTTGTCCCATTATGGGCCAGCTACTGCCAAGCGTCAGCAGGCTGTATTGGCTATGAAGTGTTTGGGCGACAACAGACACACCGCGGAAGTTCTGTCCGAGTTCTTGCAACAAGAAACGCAGTCGTGGCTGGGCACAGTAGATCTTGAGGCAGGCAAGGTAGTGAGTGATAACGGAAGGAATTTCATGGCTGCCATCTCCCTTTCCCAACTGAAACACATTCCTTGCCTGGCTCACACCTTAAACCTGGTGGTGCAGTGCTTATTGAAAACTTATCCTGGGTTCTCCGACCTGCTCCTCAAAGTGCGTGCACTTTGCTCACATATCCGACGTTCGCCTGTACACGCCAGCCGTATGCAGACCTATCAGCGGTCTTTGAACCTTCCCCAGCATCGCCTAATCATAGACGTTGCAACAAGGTGGAACTCAACACTGCACATGCTTCAGAGACTGTGCGAACAGAGGCGTGCTGTTATTTATTTGTGGGAGGATACACGGGCAGGCAGTAGGATGGCAGACATGGAGTTGTCAGGTGTGCAGTGGTCGAAGATACAAGACATGTGTCAAGTCCTTCAGTGTTTTGAGGAATGCACACGGCTGGTTAGTGCAGACAACGCCGTAATAAGCATGAGCATCCCCCTAATGCGTCTGCTGATGCAAAGTTTGACGCACATAAAGGAGCAGGCGTCTGCACCAGAGGAAGAGGGAAGCCTTGATGACAGTCAGCCATTGTCTGGTCAGGGCAGTGTACAGGACGAGGTAGCGGGCGAAGAGGAGGTGGAGGACGAGGAGGATGATGGGGATGAGTATATTTTTAATGCGGAAACTTTCACGGGGGCACAGGAAATTGGTTGCGTGTCACGGCCGGGTTCTGGTTTTTTGAGGGACACAAGTGACGTAGATTTGCCTGCAACTGCCCCTCAACCAATCACAACCGGAGATTTGACAAGTGGAACTTTGGCCCACATGGCGGATTATGCCTTACGTATCCTACAAAGGGACACACGCATTACGAAAATGATGAACGATGACGATTACTGGTTGGCCTGCCTCCTTGATCCACGCTATAAAGGCAAATTGCAAAATATTATGCCACATGAGAACTTGGAACTAATATTAGCAACCAAACAATCAACTCTTGTTGACCGTTTGCTTCAGGCATTCCCAGCACACAGCGCACGTGATCGTTCTCACACGAGCTCCAGGGGGCAGCAGACTAGGAGTGTTAGGGGTGCACACATCAGAAGTGGCGTTGGACAGAGGGGTTTTCTGACCAGGTTGTGGAGTGATTTTGCTATGACCGCAGACAGGACAGGTACTGCTGCATCAATTGAAAGTGACAGGAGACAACATTTGTCCAGTATGGTTACTAACTATTTTTCATCCCTTATCGATGTTCTCCCTCAACCGTCATTCCCATTTGATTACTGGGCCTCCAAATTAGACACCTGGCCAGAATTGGCAGAATATGCATTGCAGGAGCTTGCTTGCCCGGCAGCAAGTGTCCTATCAGAAAGAGTATTCAGTGCTGCAGGGTCAATATTAACCGAAAAAAGGACTCGTCTGGCTACCCAAAATGTTGACGATCTAACATTCATTAAAATGAACCACAACTGGATTTCAAAATCTTTTGCCCCACCTTGCCCGGCCGACACCTAGCTTTCCTATGAAAAGCTCTTGCCTGTGAATTACTTTTCTAATGTCTAATTTGCTGCTGCAGATTGTACAGCATACGACATGTTTACACCTCCCTAAATGGCCAAACTCCCCACACGGGGCCGTGGTATCGCGACTTGGCGCAAGCACCCGTGAGACTGCTGTTTGTCTGAAGAGGTGGGTGTGCTCGCTTTTGGTTGACGGCATTGCTACTGGGTCCCTCATAGTACAATGTAGTGTCTCTGGCGGTGGTGGTGCGCACCCAACGTCAGACACACCGTTGTAACATGAGTGGCCCTGGGGCGGTCCCGCCGGCCTCAAGAGAGTTCCCCCCTACCCCAGCTCAAACTGGGCTCTACTACGTGCAAAATTATGTCGCACAGCTCCACCAATCTTTAGTCTATTCGCTGACATCATTCAATGTCTGGCACTGACAATACAAATTTGTAGACATCTATGATGCAACTTAAAGTAGTCTGTGTCTGTGTCCTATATTGGCACCATTAAATAGTTACTGCCAAATTACTATGTCAGAAACACAGCAGATGAGCCCACCCCTGTACCTAAGTATGCCATCTTTTTTTTTGTTTTGGTTGTTTTGCGAGACATTAACATCTATTTATATTTTGGGAGTACTGGGACAGACACTCCTTGCACTACTCCTCCACTCAGCACCAAGCTGCCTGCCCGTGTATCCATGTAACCGCTGTAAAACTGCCATGAGCCTATTGTTTGTTATTTTAGGCCTTTGATAGCCTGTCTGCGGTCCCTACTCCTCCACTGACCACCAAGCTGCCTGCCCGTGTATCCATGTAACCGCTGTAAAACTGCCATGAGCCTATTGTTTGTTATTTTAGGCCTTTGAAGCCTTTCTGCGCTCCCTCCTTCCACTAGTCCTCCACTGACCAGACCACTGCTGCCCGTGTACCCCTGGAACCAATTTTAAAGTGCCTACAGCCAGCCCATTTTATTGTGTTAGGCCTTCGAAGCCTGTCTGCGGTCCCTCCTTCCACTAGGCCTCCACTGACCAGACCACTGCTGCCCGTGTACCCCTGGAACCAATTTTAAAGTGCCTACAGCCAGCCCATTTTATTGTGTTAGGCCTTCGAAGCCTGTCTGCGGTCCATACTTCCACTAGTCCTCCACTGACCAGACCACTGCTGCCCGTGTACCCCTGGAACCAATTTTAAAGTGCCTACAGCCAGCCCATTTTATTGTGTTAGGCCTTCGAAGCCTGTCTGCGGTCCATACTTCCACTAGGCCTCCACTGACCAGACCACTGCTGCCCGTGTACCCCTGGAACCAATTTTAAAGTGCCTACAGCCAGCCCATTTTATTGTGTTAGGCCTTCGAAGCCTGTCTGCGGTCCCTCCTTCCACTAGGCCTCCACTGACCAGACCACTGCTGCCCGTGTACCCCTGGAACCAATTTTAAAGTGCCTACAGCCAGCCCATTTTATTGTGTTAGGCCTTCGAAGCCTGTCTGCGGTCCATACTTTAAATACTCCTCCACTCAGCACCAAGCTGCCTGCCCGTGTATCCATGTAACCGCTGTAAAACTGCCATGAGCCTATTGTTTGTTATGTTAGGCCTTTGATAGCCTGTCTGCGGTCCCTACTTTAAATACTCCTCCACTCACCACCACCAAGCTGCCTGCCCGTGTATCCATGTAACCGCTGTGAAACTGCCATGAGCCTATTGTTTTTTTATGTTAGGCCTTTGATAGCCTGTCTGCGGTCCCTACTTTAAATACTCCTCCACTCACCACCACCAAGCTGCCTGCCCGTGTATCCATGTAACCGCTGTAAAACTGCCATGAGCCTATTGTTTGTTATGTTAGGCCTTTGAAGCCTTTCTGCGCTCCCTCCTTCCACTAGTCCTCCACTGACCAGACCACTGCTGCCCGTGTACCCCTGGAACCAATTTTAAAGTGCCTACAGCCAGCCCATTTTATTGTGTTAGGCCTTCGAAGCCTGTCTGCGGTCCATACTTCCACTAGTCCTCCACTGACCAGACCACTGCTGCCCGTGTACCCCTGGAACCAATTTTAAAGTGCCTACAGTCAGCCCATTTTATTGTGTTAGGCCTTCGAAGCCTGTCTGCGGTCCATACTTCCACTAGGCCTCCACTGACCAGACCACTGCTGCCCGTGTACCCCTGGAACCAATTTTAAAGTGCCTACAGCCAGCCCATTTTATTGTGTTAGGCCTTCGAAGCCTGTCTGCGGTCCATACTTCCACTAGTCCTCCACTGACCAGACCACTGCTGCCCGTGTACCCCTGGAACCAATTTTAAAGTGCCTACAGCCAGCCCATTTTATTGTGTTAGGCCTTCGAAGCCTGTCTGCGGTCCATACTTCCACTAGGCCTCCACTGACCAGACCACTGCTGCCCGTGTACCCCTGGAACCAATTTTAAAGTGCCTACAGCCAGCCCATTTTATTGTGTTAGGCCTTCGAAGCCTGTCTGCGGTCCATACTTCCACTAGGCCTCCACTGACCAGACCACTGCTGCCCGTGTACCCCTGGAACCAATTTTAAAGTGCCTACAGCCAGCCCATTTTATTGTGTTAGGCCTTCGAAGCCTGTCTGCGGTCCATACTTTAAATACTCCTCCACTCACCACCAAGCTGCCTGCCCGTGTATCCATGTAACCGCTGTAAAACTGCCATGAGCCTATTGTTTGTTATGTTAGGCCTTTGATAGCCTGTCTGCGGTCCTTACTTTAAATACTCCTCCACTCACCACCTAGCTGCCTGTGTATCCATGTAACCGATGTAAAACTGCCATGACTGCCTACTGTTTGTTATTTTAGGCCTTTGATAGCCTGTCTGCGGCCCCTACTTGCAATACTCCTCCACTGACCACAATGCTGCCTGGAGTGCCTGCCTGTGTATCCATGTAACCGATGTAAAACTGCCATGACTGCCTACTGTTTGTTATTTTAGGCCTTTGATAGCCTGTCTGCGGCCCCTACTTGCAATACTCCTCCACTGAGCACAATGCTGCCTGGAGTGCCTGCCTGTGTATCCATGTAACCGATGTAAAACTGCCATGACTGCCTACTGTTTGTTATTTTAGGCCTTTGATAGCCTGTCTGCAGCCCCTACTTGCAATACTCCTCCACTGACCACACCAATGCTGCCCGTGTACCCCTGGAACCTATTTAAAAGTTCATAGAGCCTAGTTATATATTTTATTTACTATTAATAAGGCCATGATGGACTACGCTGTACCACGCTACAAGCTAACCAGTCGACACTTCTTTTGCGAGAAAAGCCATCCCAACCCTCCACCAGCATGTAGAAGACCGCATTGTCCATGCACTCTGGCAATCTGTGAGTACAAAGGTGCACCTGACAACAGACGCATGGACCTGTAGGCATGGCCACGGAAGATTACGTGTCCATTACGGCGCAATGGGTTAATGTGGTGGATGCATGGTCCACAGGGGACAGCCTACTAAGTCTGTCTGCAGTCCCTAATTCAAATTGTCCTCCACTGTCTAAATCGGAACTTCCACCTTCTGGCTTTCGGCCTATAGTATCAGAAATTAAACTGCATTTGGCCTTCAACTTTGGTTAGGGCCTACTAACGGCTTCTGCCCCTCCCTGGTGTTGCCCTCAACTAAATAAAGCTGAGCTTCAACCTTCCGGCTCTCATTATGTGGTTTTAAAAAAAAAAATGGTGGTTAGGGCCTACTAACGGCTTCTGCCCCTCCCTGGTGTTGTCCTCAACTAAATAAAGCTGAGCTTCAACCTTCCGGCTCTCATTATGTGGTTTAAAAAAAAAAAATGGTGGTTAGGGCCTACTAACGGCTTCTGCCCCTCCCTGGTGTTGTCCTCAACTAAATAAAGCTGAGCTTCAACCTTCCGGCTCTCATTAAGTGGTTTTAAAAAAAAAATGGTGGTTAGGGCCTACTAACGGCTTCTGCCCCTCCCTGGTGTTGTCCTCAACTAAATAAAGCTGAGCTTCAACCTTCCGGCTCTCATTAAGTGGTTTTAAAAAAAAAATGGTGGTTAGGGCCTACTAACGGCTTCTGCCCCTCCCTGGTGTTGTCCTCAACTAAATAAAGCTGAGCTTCAACCTTCCGGCTCTCATTAAGTGGTTTTAAAAAAAAAAAAAATGGTGGTTAGGGCCTACTAACGGCTTCTGCCCCTCCCTGGTGTTGTCCTCAACTAAATAAAGCTGAGCTTCAACCTTCCGGCTCTCATTAAGTGGTTTTAAAAAAAAAATGGTGGTTAGGGCCTACTAACGGCTTCTGCCCCTCCCTGGTGTTGTCCTCAACTAAATAAAGCTGAGCTTCAACCTTCCGGCTCTCATTATGTGGTTTTAAAAAAAAAAATGGTGGTTAGGGCCTACTAACGGCTTCTGCCCCTCCCTGGTGTTGTCCTCAACTAAATAAAGCTGAGCTTCAACCTTCCGGCTCTCATTATGTGGTTTTAAAAAAAAAAATGGTGGTTAGGGCCTACTAACGGCTTCTGCCCCTCCCTGGTGTTGTCCTCAACTAAATAAAGCTGAGCTTCAACCTTCCGGCTCTCATTATGTGGTTTTAAAAAAAAAAAAAATGGTGGTTAGGGCCTACTAACGGCTTCTGCCCCTCCCTGGTGTTGTCCTCAACTAAATAAAGCTGAGCTTCAACCTTCCGGCTCTCATTAAGTGGTTTTAAAAAAAAAATGGTGGTTAGGGCCTACTAACGGCTTCTGCCCCTCCCTGGTGTTGTCCTCAACTAAATAAAGCTGAGCTTCAACCTTCCGGCTCTCATTATGTGGTTTTAAAAAAAAAATGGTGGTTAGGGCCTACTAACGGCTTCTGCCCCTCCCTGGTGTTGTCCTCAACTAAATAAAGCTGAGCTTCAACCTTCCGGCTCTCATTAAGTGGTTTTAAAAAAAAAAAAAATGGTGGTTAGGGCCTACTAACGGCTTCTGCCCCTCCCTGGTGTTGCCCTCAACTAAATAAAGCTGAGCTTCAACCTTCTGCTCCAAATTACCATTTTAAAAAATGCAATAGGCTTTTCCGGCCTACTAAAGGTGTCTGCCCCTCCCTGGTGTTGTCCTCAACTGAACAAAGCTGAGCTTCCACATTCTGGCTTTCGCCCTATACTATCAGATATTAAACTGCATTTGGCCTACTAGTGTGGTTAGGCCCTTGAAACAGTGTCTGCTGCTCTTGGGTTTGCTACTCCACTGAACAAAGCAATGCCGCCTGTTTAGTCCTGTTACCAATTTTGAACTGCATGTAGCCTACTTTATTCTTTGGCCCTATATCTGTTTCCTCCTCATCCTGCCCATTGCCCAGCCACTGCTAAATGAGTCTGCTGGTACATTGACCTAGACCACTACATTCCCCTTGTACTCTACACAGCCAGAATCTGACCCTGCTGAAAGTAAGGTTCCCCTTCCCGCATGTTATACCACCTTACACAGGGACAAAGAGGAAGGTGCAGATGAAAGTGCAGGTTCCTTCATCAGGTGGGGGGGCATACTCGTTGGCGACGTCACTGGCACAGGGCCCCTCAGAGTACGCAAAAGTGTCGCTGCTGGTGGGAGGCGCCCCCGCCATGCAAACACACCGCCGTACTTTGAGGGGCCCTGTGCCAGTGGCAATGCGAACGAGTGGGCCCCCCCTGCTTGCTCAGGATCACAGCACTTGCAACTTTTAAATACTTACCTTTCCCTGCAACACCGCCGTGACGTAGTCCGCATTTCCTGGGCCCACGAAAAACTTGAGCCAGCCCTACTCCCCCCACAACTTTCCCCCAATTCCCTATGCCCAACTATTATTATACAGTTAATTAAGATTGGCAAGCTTCAGAAACAAGAATGGATGTTTTTGGCATTAAAATGGGCACTGTAGGTGTTTTCCTGGCCTCCACTCACTGCCGACTATGCTTCCCCATTGACTTGCATTGGGTTTCGTGTTTCGGTCGATCCCCGACTTTTAGCGATAATCGGCCGACTGCACTCGACTCGACTCTGGACAAAATCGGGTTTCCCAAAACCCTACTCGATCTTAAAAAAATGAAAGTCGCTCAACCCTAGTTAGAATATTAGAATAGAGTAGATAGAATAGTAATATACACATAGAATACATATGTATATACATGTCAGTAACACACATATATATACATTTATATTGCACAGAAAGGTAGATAGAAGAAAAGCCGGTAATACATCTGATGGCTTCTGTAAAATCACTGCAAGAGCCGACAGGATAGAAGAGATGGATTACATACAGTAAATACATTAGAATAGGTACATCTATAAATGTCAGTGACAAATACAATAAGTACAGTGTGTGTGAAAATTACTGGACATGTATTTAATTAATACAAAATTATTTTACGGAAAAAAGGGCGTGGGCTCCCACGCAATATTCGCAACCAGCAGAGGGAAAGACAGAGACTGGGGGCAGATGTTTATAGCCTAGGAAAGGGGTAATACCCATGGAGTTTCTCAGGCTATTAATATCAGCTCACAGCTGTATACTTAGCCTTTACTGGCTATTACAATAGGGGAGCTCCCCAAAAAATGATGTGGGGTCCTCCTAGAATTAGCAACCAGTAAAGGTTATGCAGCTGCGGGCTGATATTAATAGCCTAGGAAGGGGCCATGAATATTGCCCCCCTGGCTAAAAACATCAGCACTCAGCCGCCCCAGAAAAGGTGCAATCTCTAAGATAAGATGCCATTACTAACCCTATAGTCAAATTGTTAAGAAAACACAGGCACCTAGTAAAAAAAATCCTTTAATTGAAAGAAAAAAAAAGACATCGACTCCTTTAATATTCTTAATTAAACCATACTTATAACCACACCTAATTCCTGCAAAGCCCTCGATCTCCTGTAATAAAAGCAAAATAACAAACCAACAATATACCCATACCTGTCTGTCGTTGTGTCCGCCGTAATCCATATCTGGGGGATATACATTTTTCAACCTGGACGGTGCCAAGATGCGACCATCCCAGCTGAAAACCACTGGTGAATGAGCTGCTGAGAGCGGAGCTTCAGTGACTAGCGGTGATGTCACTGAAGCTGCGCTCCCTCACAGCCTGAACTGCGGTGAACTCTGGACTGTGGGAAAATGACAGTGCATTTATTAATTAAATACATGTCCAGGAATTGCACACACATTGCATTAATTGTGTCTGTCACTGAGCTCTATAGATCTACCTATTCTATTTGCATTTACTGTATGAAATCCATCTCTTCAAAAATGTCGGCCGCTGCAGTGATTATACAGAAGCCGGCAGATGAATTACCAGCTTTTCTTCTATCTATCTTTCTGTGCAAAATATATATATATATATATATATATATATATATATATATATATATATGTTACTGACATGTATATATTTATGTATTCTATATGAATATTTCTATTCAATCTATTCTATTCTAACCTGTCATTGCAATTTTACTGTACACCGCACATGAATTACTGGCTTTTCAAAGGACACCGATGCGTAAAAAAAGGAGAGCACTCTGCATTTTTTTCTTGCACCCATAGACTTGCATTCACAAGACTCGTCCAATATAGGCATAAAATCACATGCTGCGATTTCACTCACACGTAAAATACGCCCGAGAAAAAAAACGGTGATGTGAGCTTCCCCATAGATTAACATTGGTCCGAGTGCTATGCGATGTTATCTCGCATAGCACTTGTACATATTATACGCTAGTGTGACTCCGGCCTTATATGCACAGTGGTGATTCTACAATTTACAAACTTTTTTGGTCAGAGACTTGGATCCGATATTTTCTGCTTGCACAGATTATTGTTTCATAGTCTATCTATCTATCTATCTATCTATCTATCTATCTATCTATCTATCTATCTATATATATATATATATATATATATATATATATATATATATATAGTATATATTACTTGTATGAGATTCTAAGCCATTAGAATACAATAAAAGGAAAATGATGATTTACTTTTATCCCATTATAACTCCGTAATTACTGTATATTTTAAATATAAAATGAACAGTCAAAGTATTACTTTACAGGGAGGGGGGATTATTTAAAAAGCAAATTCAATCAAAGATAAAATAACATTTTGTTATTAATAGATTACAAACAGTTGAACTCACCTTGATATAGACCAGTGCTGTATATTTTCTTTTCCTCTTCTTTCTGTCGAAATACTGAACAAAGACATAATCTTAGAAGTATATTTTTTTATATAAAAATTGCCATTTCATGCCAATACATTGAATCATGTGCATATAGTGTACTGGACTTTGGCCTGTTGACACTCTATCTGCCTCTATGACCCTAACCTTTTAGAAAAAGGAATTTGTCACCAACTTTATGCATCCCTCTCTAAGGGTACCTTAAACCCTTTAGGCAATTTTCACTTAATTTTTTTCCTTCTCTTCTTCCAAGGGCAATAACATTTTTATTTTGCATAGCCAAATAATGGCTTGTTTTTGTGGAATAAGTTGTAGTTTTGAAAAATACAATTCATTTAACATAAAATGTACGGTAATGTGCTTAGAAATGGAAACAAAAAGTCCAAGAGGGTTAGAATGGGAAAAAATGTTATGTTATTTCTTTTTGTGTTTTGTTTTAACAATATGGTAAAAAATGACCTGAAAAGCTGATTCTCCAACTCAGTAAGATGATGGTATTGCGCATAGATTTTTTTTTTTTAATTATTTAAGTTGTGAAAACAAATTCTGAAGTTTGTAAACAAAAATTCTATTTCTATCGCCATTTTCTGAGACCAGAAACTTTTAAATTTATTTATGTATTAGAGCTGTGTGATGGCTTGTTTTTGTGTTTTTTTTTCATGGCATTGCTGATGTTTTCATTAATATCGTTTGGGTTGATATGATATTTCACCAATTCTCATTGGAGCTTTTTGGGAGATGCAGTGACCAAAAAACCTCAGTTTTGACTTTTTTTTAGTTTTTTTCGCTTTACGTTGTTTACCGGTGCCCCCACATCAATGAATAAACCCTGTTCCCAGTGCCCTAAAAAGAGGTTCG
Organism: Ranitomeya variabilis; assembly: GCF_051348905.1. Lineage (NCBI taxonomy): Eukaryota > Metazoa > Chordata > Amphibia > Anura > Dendrobatidae > Ranitomeya > Ranitomeya variabilis. The sequence continues at coordinate 879,651,952 of NC_135232.1, read as the reverse complement.
AGTATGAAGGCACACAGGCCACACCCATAGCAGTGCCACATTTCTGTAAATAAAAAATATCTTTAAAAAACAAAAAAGTTATGTGTTAAGACAAAAAGGAGCAACCCAAGGACCAGGTCACTGATATAGCTGTCCCAGTTGGTAGTCCCCAGGAAGAAGCAGACAGTATTGAGAACAGGGTCAGACTGGCCCACCGGAGAACCAGTGGATACTCCCGTGGGCCCAGGCACTGACATCTGCTGGCATATAGAGCCATCAGCTGCCTAGGGACCCACTGCCCTAGGGTCCCCCAGCCAGTGGCATGTCGCTAATAGCGACATGCTACGCAGCTACTATGGGGCCCGTGAGTCAGGTGTGCCTGGTGCCAGGCACACGCAGCATGGCACACGATTAAATGACGTAATTGTGCACCAGCAGTGTCAGAGGGGAATGAAGTAGGAGGGAGCATCATCATTATTGCTTTCAACTGTATTGGCATCTATGATAACGATACATTTGAATGCAGCATGTGCAGCGCGCCAGAGTCCTGGTCATTGCAGTAATGTCGCTCTTCCACCAGGGGGAGTGATATTACGTCTGAAAGTAATAAAGGAGATCTTCCTACCAGGTATCACAAACCATACACCACACTTCACACTCCAGACCACCAGGGGGAGCCTTGCTCCTATCTACTAGGGCACTCCTCACAGAAGGGTAAAACTGGTGGGCTGAATAGAAAGTTAGAGAGAAGCTGGCTGGGCTTTGCCCAAGCAACACCAGTCAGGCAGACACCCTGGCAGGGGTGGGATCCTGTCAGAGGTCTAGCTAGAACAGAAAGACACGGAGCTGCGCCTGCCCCACGTGCAGCAGCATCCTAAGAACGGACACGAAGAGAACTGTGTTGTAGAGTGTGAGAAACGAAGTCATAGCACAAGGAGAAAACACCAGGAGGAGTTGTGCCCTGAAATAGGCTGCCTCCTTCTGAGGCACGTAGCCGGTGGCCGGAACACCGAGGGAGTAATTGTCTCTATGCTTTACTTCAGAGACCGGCAGGACAGTCAATTCCAAGTTGGCTGCCCGACCTTAATATCTAAGAAGACACAGTGGCAACTTGTGGGGGTCGGGGCGTCTCTAGGGTCCCTATAAACAAGCCTCAGGCCATCAGTCATACGGGTTTTGTCCTATCCACACCCTCTGGGGGACAGAGAGGAAGAAATAACATCTAGAACATCTACAAGAGTTGTGAGGACCTTACCGGGAAGCTCAGCAGGGAGGTACTACAACACACAGGCGCTAGTAGGAAGGCTACTGATTTCCACCTGGATAAGGGGACTCTGGATTTGCCTTCGGACCGGCCGGACTCTGCCTACCCTGTGGTCTGTACCCTGGACTGTGGATGCTGAAGCCTCCATTAAAGGTAAAGAGACTGCAACCTTGTGTCCTCATTATTGTCTGCGCTTTACATCGTCCACCATCACCATCTACACTTCTGGGAAGCCCTGGGGATACACTTCACCTGTGGGAAGGTATACCATCTAGCTGCCATCACATCACCCCAGTGGACCCCTAAGCAGCGTCGGTCACCCTGACTGAATACCACAGGTGGCATCACAAACTATCCCTTTAAAGACCTTTCCCAAAAATCATAAAAACTACTTCCATTATTGGACGCCCCTCAAAGGGCCACGGACCGGGTCGGGCCACCGTGACATCCCCGCAGAGCACTGAAGGACCCGGTGCCGAGTACCCCATTGCCCTTATATGTGGGGGCGATCCACATGCGCTGGGGAAGCAGCGGTAGAGCAGCGGGTGACCGGAAGCAGGAGCCAGCTTCTGTTACTAATACCCGTGCCCACTGCTAAAGAGAAATGAATATTCACTGCCCCCACGCCCATAGGCATATGGAGCAGTGAATATTTATTTCTCTTTAGCAGTGGGCACAGGCTCCTCCTGTTACTCGCTGCACCACCACTGCTGCCTTCCAGCACACGCCACATTCAACTGTATCGGTATCACAGATGCCGATACAGTTGAAAACAATAATGGAGGAGAGGGCGTCAGATGACACTCTCTCCCCCATCATTCCCCTCTGACACTGCCAGTGCGCAATGATGTCACTTCATTGCGCGCCATGCTGTGTGTGCTGGGCAGACTACAGTGCAGCTGCTGAGACCAGAACAGAGCCATGATCAACAGGAGAACGAGGAGGAGAGGTAAGTATTGTGGTGGTTTTTCTATATGTATATAACAGTGAGTGAGTACTGGTGGCCATAATACTGTGGAGGGGGCTGCATTATATTCTATGGGAGGCTGCATTATACCCTCTGAGGGTACATTATTTTTTAAGAGGGGCTCCATTATACTCTATGAGGGGGCTACATTATATTCTGTGGGGGGAGTCATTATATTATATGAGGGGGGCTGCATTATATCCTATGAGGGGGCTGCATTATACACTATGAAGGGGCTACATTATATTCAATGGGGGTTGCATTATATCCTATGAGGGGGGCTACATAATATTCTGTGGGAGAGCTGCATTATACCCTATGAGGGGGCTACATTATATTCTATGGGGGGCTGCATTATACCCTATGAGGGGGCTGTATGCCTGCTCCATACACCTGCACCTGCTTCATAACTTAAATGTATGTCATGGGACAGAAAAGTGTTAAGCTTGCAGGAAAAATCCGTTAAATACGTTCATGTAATAAACATGTTCAGTGTTCTTTGAACTGAAAATTGTCAAATTTAAAAGGTAGCTACACTTTTGACAATTTTTAATATTTTTAAACCATTTTATTTCCTAGTCAAAAGAATGCTGAGAAGCGTGCAGCTCAGGAGGCAGGGGGCACACCTCCTGCTTGAGCATGTACACTTGCCAATGTATGGATTAATATAAGTCATGGGCTCTTTAATGCATCCTTAGGGTACGTTCACACAGGACTTTTTTGCTGCTTTTTGTTGCTGCTTTTTTTATGCTAATTTTCAGCTGCTTTTTACAGTACCAGTAAAGCCTATGAGATTTCAGAAATCTCATGCACACACGTTGGTTTTTTGTTTGATCAGTATTTTCTGCTTTGCTGCTTTTTTTGGACATAGGGCATGTCACTTCTTTCAGCGTTTTTGCTGCGTTTTTGCAGCGTTTTTTCACCCATTGACTTGAATGGGTGATGAAAAAACGCTGCAAAAACGCATGTAGCATTATTTGCTGCGTTTTTTGTGCAGAAAATCATGGCCAGCAGGAAGGGATCTCACAGCCAAGAGCTTAGGGGTGTGGTTAGTGAGGTGTGAAGAGCCATTGTGAGCCATTGTGAGGTGTGAAGAGCCATTGTGAGGTGTGAAGAGCCATTGTGAGGTGTGAAGAGCCATTGTGAGGTGTCCTGATTGTGATCTATTGTGAGGGAGTTCCTGGTAGTAAGGTGTGAAGAGCCATTGTGAGGTGTGAAGAGCCATTGTGAGGTGTCCTAGCAGCTGAAAATTGGCATAAAAAAAAACTGCAGCAAAAATCTGCAGCAAAAAACTGCAGCAAAAATCTGCAGCAAAAAAGTCCTGTGTGAACGTACCCAAAAAACGCACCAAATACGCACCAAAATAACGCACCTAAATTAGCATAAAAAAAAGCAGCAAAAAAAAGCAGCAAAAAAGTCCTGTGTGAACGTACCCTAATTCTGTTCTGTATGTTTTCTCATGCTCACTGAGTGGTCAGTGGGGGTCTCAAGACCTCAGACTCTCAGCGATATGCAAGCAATTAAAGAAACTAAAAAATATTTTAAAAATTGTCAAAAGTTTAGTCATTCTTGATTTTGACATCTGCTTGATTCTTTTTTTGCAGTTAAAAACAGTATTTTGATGCTGTGAAATCAGTTTTTTTTTATATTCTGAAAATTCTATCTTTCTTTTTTTGTAAGCTCCCTGGAGTGTGAGGCAGATGCTGGTGAGACAGCTTAGTGTTCTGCTCCTGAACTGTACTCTTTAATTAGCTGCTGAGATTTTATGTATCAACCTATGTGTCCACAGGAGAACGCTTGAAAGGTTTTATCTCGTAACAAGATGAAAAAGCTACATTGTTATGAAATCTCTCTGACTCATTTTTTCACATTTGCTTTCTTTTCTTCAGTGGACCATCATTTGTACTTTAGTCGCCTTTGGAAGTCTAATACTGTGAATAACCAAAGGGACAACATAATACTTGAATAACGCAAAATGTGTATTCCTTCATTCTTCAGTGAGTGCTCAAATAAACCTGGGATTGGACAGACATTTTCCTGATGTAAATCATGAAAATAACAATACTTGTATCATTCATTCTAGGACTAATGAAAACAACAATAATAAACTAATACCAATAACACAACAAATTAGCTACTCAAATAATTAGTACTCTCTTTCGTAATGTAATATAGCTTTATTCAAAGCAACATTTACAAATACTGTATATTATGCATCATATGTTTAACCCCTTAATGACCAGAGTTCTTTTTGTTTTTGCACTTTCATTTTTTTGCTCTCCTTCCCAGAGCCAAAACTTTTTTACTTTTTGGTAAAAATGGCCATGTGAGGGCTTGTTTTTTTGCAGGACGAGTTGTAGTTTTGAACGACACCATTGGTTTTAACATATCATGTATTAAAAAATAGGAAAAAAATTCCAAGTGCTGTGAAATTGCAAAAAAGTGCAATCCTACAGTTGTTTTTTTTGTTTTTACCATGTTCACTAAATGCTAAATCTGACCTGCCATTATGATTCTCCAGATCATTACGGGTTCATGGACACCAAACATGTTTAGGCTCTTTTTTATTCAAGTGATGAAAAAAATGTCAAAGTTTGCGAAAAAAAGGTGCCATTTTTTGATACCCGTAGCATCTCCATTTCTAGTAATCTCGGGTTGGGTGAGGGCTTATTGTTTGTGTGCCGAGCTGACGTTATTAATGATACCATTTTGGTGCAGATATGATCTTTTGATCGCCCGTTATGGAATTTTCATGCAATGTTGCGGCGACCAAAAAACATAATTCAGTTGTTTTAACTTTTTTTCTCGTAACGCCGTTTAACGATCAGGTTAGTTCTTTTTTAACCCCTTAAGCCCCAAGGGTGGTTTGCACGTTAATGACCGGGCCAATTTTTACAATTCTGACCACTGTCCCTTTATGAGGCTATAACTCTGGAACGCTTTGACGGATCTTGGCGATTCTGACATTGTTTTCTCATGACATATTGTACTTCATGATAGTGGTAAAATTTATTCGATATAACTTGCGTTTATTTGTGAAAAAAATGGAAATTTGGCGAAAATTTAGAAAATTTCGCAATTTTCCAACTTTGAATTTTTATGCCCTTAAATCACAGACATATGTCACGCAAAATACTTAATAAGTAACATTTCCCACATGTCTACTTTACATCAGTACAATTTTGGAACCAAATTTTTTTTTTGTGACGGAGTTATAAGGGTTAAAAGTTGACCAGCAATTTCTCATTTTTACAACACCATTTTTTTTTAGGGACCACATCTCATTTGAAGTCATTTTGAGGGGTCTATATGATAGAAAATACCCAAGTGTGACACCATTCTAAAAACTGCACCCCTCAAGGTGCTCAAAACCACATTCAAGAAGTTTATTAACCCTTCAGGTGTTTCACAGGAATTTTTGGAATGTTTAAATAAAAATGAACATTTAACTTTTTTTCACACAAAATTTATTTCAGCTCCAATTTGTTTTATTTTACCAAGGGTAACAGGAGAAAATGGACCCCCAAAGTTGTTGTACAATTTGTCCTGAGTACGCTGATACCCCATATGTGGGGGTAAACCACTGTTTGGGCGCATGGCAGAGCTCGGAAGGAAAGGAGCGCCATTTGACTTTTCAATGCAAAATTGACTGGAATTGAGATGGGACGCCATGTTGCGTTTGGAGAGCCCCTGATGTGCCTAAACATTGAAACCCCCTACAAGTGACACCATTTTAGAAAGTAGACCCCCTAAGGAACTTATCTAGATGTGTGGTGATCACTTTGACCCACCAAGTGCTTCACAGAAGTTTATAATGCAGAGCCGTAAAAATAAAAAATCATATTTTTTCACAAAAATGATCTTTTCGCCCCCAATTTTTTATTTTTCCAAGGGTAAGAGAAGAAATTGGACCCCAAAAAATGTTGTGCAATTTGTCCTGAGTACGCTGATACCCCATATGTGGGTGTAAACCATTGTTTGGGCGCATGGCAGAGCTTGGAAGGGAAGGAGCGCCATTTGACTTTTCAATGCAAAATTGACTGGAATTGAGATGGGATGCCATGTTGCGTTTGGAGAGCCCCTGATGTGCCTAAACATTGAAACCCCCCACAAGTGACACCATTTTGGAAAGTAGACCCCCTAAGGAACTTATCTAGATGTGTTTTGAGAGCTTTGAACCCCCAAGTGTTTCACTACAGATTATAACGCAGAGCCGTGAAAATATATATATTTTTTTTTCTCAAAAATGATTTTTTTAGCCCCCAGCTTTGTATTTTTACAAGGGTAACAGAATAAATTGGACCCCAAAATTTGTTTTCCAATTTGTCCCGAGTACGCTGATACCCCATATGTGGGGGGGAACCACTGTTTGGGCGCATGACAGAGCTCGGAAGGGAAGGAGCGCCATTTGGAATGCAGACTTAAATGGATTGGTCTGCAGGCATCACGTTGCATTTGCAGAGCCCCTGATGTACCCAAACAGTACAAACCCCCCACAAGTGACCCCATATTGTAAACTAGACCTCCCAAGGAACTTATCTAGATGTGTTGTGAGAACTTTGAACCCCCAAGTGTTTCACTACAGTTTACAACGCAGAGCCGTGAAAGTAAAACATCTTTTTTTCCCCCCAAATTTTTATTTTCCTAAGGATAACAAGAGAACTTGGACCCCAGAAGTTGTTGTTCAATTTGTCCCGAGTACGCTGATAACACATATGTTGGGGTAAACGCCTTTTTGGGCGCACGGGAGAGCTCGGAAGGGAAGGAGCACTGTTTTACTTTTTCAACGCAGAATTGGCTGGAATTGAGATTGGACGCCATGTCGCGCTTGGAGAGCCCCTGATGTGCCTGGACAGTGGAAACTCCCCAATTCTACCTGAAACCCTAACCCAAACACACCCCTAACCCTAATCCCAACGGTAACCCTAACCACACCCCTAGCCCTGACACACCCATAATTCTAATCCCAACCCTAATCCAAACCGTAAATGTAATCCAAACCCTAACCCTAACTTTAGCCCCAACCCTAACTTTAGCCCCAACCCTAACCCTAACTTTACCTCCAACCCTAGCCCTAACCCTAACCCTACCCCTAACCCTAACCCTAAACGTGACTGAAATACGTGGCACTGAAATACGTGGCACTGAAATACGTGGCACTGAAATACGTGATACGTGGCACTTAAATACGTGGCACTGAAACACGTGGCACTGAAATACGAGATACGTGGCACTGAAATACGTGGCACTGAAATACGTGGCACTGAAATACGTGGCACTGAAATACGTGGCACTGAAATACGTGGCACTGAAATACGTGGCACTGAAATACGTGCAACTGAAATACGTGCAACTGAAATACGTGGTACTTAAATACGTGGCACTAAAATATGTGGCACTGAAATACGTGATACGTGGCACTGAAATATGTGATACGTGGCACTTAAATACGTGGCACTGAAACACGTGGCACTGAAATACGTGATACGTGGCACTTAAATACGTGGCACTGAAATACGTGCAACTGAAATACGTGGTACTTAAATACGTGGCACTAAAATATGTGGCACTGAAATACGTGATACGTGGCACTGAAATACGTGATACGTGGCACTGAAACACGTGGCACTGAAACACGTGGCACTGAAATACGTGATACGTGGCACTGAAATACGTGGCACTGAAATACGTGGCACTGAAATACGTGGCACTGAAATACGTGGCACTGAAATACGTGGCACTATGACTGTCAGAAAATGTTCATTAAACGGTTAGGGGTGAGGTTAGGGGTAGAGTTAGGGTTAGGGTTTGGATCCCTTTATCACCTTGATGGTGGTGGGTGGCTTTTCAGTGTGTTTTCTGTTTTTTTTCAATAAAAATGCATGCGTTTTTAACGCAAACAAACGCATGTGCTTAAAAACGCAAGAAAATACTGCAGGTTGTATTTCTGAAAATGAACACATGCAGAAAAAAAACGCATGCGTTTGAAAACGCGACCAAACGCGTACAAAAAACGCATGCGTTTTCAATGTTAATATAGGGAAAAACGCATGCGTTTTTTTGTGCAAAAAACGCTGCAGACAAAAACACAAGTGTGAAACCAGCGACGCTTTTTATAGCAAAAAAGTTTTTGCGTCTCCACATTTTGAGACCTATAATTTTTCCACATTTTGCTCCACAGAGTCATGTGAGGTCTTGTTTTTTGCGGGACGAGTTGACGTTTTTATTGGTAACATTTTCGGACACGTGACCATTTTTGATCACTTTTTATTCCGATTTTTGTGAGGCAGAATGACCAAAAACCTGCTATTCATGAATTTCTTTTGGGAGAGGCGTTTATACCGTTCCGCGTTTGGTAAAATTGATAAAGCAGTTTTATTCTTCGGGTCAGTACGATTACAGCGATATCTCATTTATATCATTTTTTTATGTTTTGGCGCTTTTATACGATAAAAACTATTTTATAGAAAAAATAATTATTTTGGTATCACTTTATTCTCAGGACTATAACTTTTTTATTTTTTTGCTGATGATGCTGTATGGTGGCTTGTTTTTTGCAGGACAAGATGACGTTTTCAGCGGTACCATGGATATTTATATTAGTCTTTTTGATCGCGTGTTATTCCACTTTTTGTTCGGCTGTATGGTAATAAAGCGTTGTTTTTTGCCTTTTTTTTTTTTTTTCTTACGGTGTTTACTGAAGGGGTTAACTAGTGGCAGTTTTATAGGTTGGGTTGTTACGGACGCGGCGATACTAAATATGTGTACTTTTATTGTTTTGTTTTTTTATTTAGATAAAGAAATGTATTTATGGGATTAATATATATATTTTTTTATTATTTATTTAGGAATTTTTTTTTTTTTTTTTTTACACATGTGGAAATTTTTTTTTTTTACTTTTTTACTTTGTCCCAGGGGGGGACATCACAGATCGATGATCTGATAGTGTGCACAGCACTCTGTCAGATCGGCGATCTGCTGTGCAGGGCTGCAGGCTTACCAAGCGTCTGTTCTGAGCAGACACTCGGTAAGCCACCTCCCTCCCTGCAGGACCCGGATGCCGCGGCCATCTTGGATCCGGGACCTGCAGCCAGGAAGGAGGTAGGAGACCCTCGCAGCAACGCGATCACATCGCGTTGCTCCGGGGGTCTCAGGGAAGCCCGCAGGGAGTCCCCTCCCTGCGCGATGCTTCCCTATACCGCCGGTACACTGCGATCATGTTTGATCGCGGTGTGCCGGGTGTTAATGTGCCGGGGGCGGTCCGTGACCGCTCCTGGCACATAGTGCCGGATGTCAGCTGCGATAGGCAGCTGACACCCGACCGCGATCGGCCGCGCTCCCCCCGTGAGCGCGGCCGATCGCGTATGACGTACTATCCCGTCACCCGGAATTAAGTCCCAGGTCACCTTGACGGGATAGTACGTCATACGGGATTAAGGGGTTAATATTGATAAATTGGGCGATTCTGAATTCAGCTTTACTAAATATGTGTATGTTTCATTTTTTTATTGTTTTATTTTGAATGGGGCGAAAGGGGGGTGATTTGAACTTTTTTTCTTTTAATATTTTTTTAAAAAGTTTTTTTTTGCATTATTCAATAGTCTCCATGGGAGACTAGAAGCTGCACTCGTCCAATCGACTCTGCTACATACAGGCGGGACTTCCGGCATGCTTGTCAGAAGGGTTGATCGCATTTCCACCCGCGGCAGCTCAAAACAGCTGACATAAATGCCAGAAAAGATATGGACTCAGCGCTGGAGCCAACATCAAAGGGAGGGAGTCTGACATTGGTGCACTATTATGCCCGATGTCGGAAAGGGGTTGAAGTGTGACCACAATTTTTGCATAATTTGGTATATTTTGCAGTCTCTTGAATTCTGTGTAGATCGGTGGGTCTCCTGGTCTCTAGACTTTTTTATGCATCCATACTCTGCTCTGTTGGCGCTCTCAGGCAGGTGCTGTGCAATTCTGAGCCATCTTATGAGTGATCGTGGGGGACCTCAGATACTGGATTTGCAATCCACAGGGAATTTAAGGGACTACAAAATATTAATGTAGGAAACTTTAGTTACATTTTACTCACTGCCCTGATTAATAATTAACACTGTTTAGCAAACCATCACGCAGCATAATGGGAGATTTAATGATCCAGATATTTGTTGGGAATTTCTCTCAGGCAAAAGTAATGGGTCCAGAAAATTCTTATTTTCTCTTGCTGACAACTTTATCTTTCAAAAGGTAAAAGAGAGAACAAGAGGATCTTCAATATCGGACCTAATTCTTACAAACAAGGAGGAAATGGTTGAGGATGTAAAGGTGGCTAAGAATTTAGGAACTCATTGATCACGCTATACTCGAATTTTGGATAAGAAGAGGAGGAAGACATGTGATGGTTCAGACTTTAAGGCTGGACTTCAGAAAGGCAGATTTTAATGGACTCAGATAGAAGCTAGGAAAGGTATAGTGGCTGGATGTTCTAAAGGACAGATGTCTAAGAAAGATGGAAGATTTTGCTCAATTAAATTCTCACTGCACCATCAGTAACAATCCCGAAAAATAGGAAGAATTGGAAGCATTTCAAGAGACTAGGATGAATGAACACAGAAAATAAACACTTGCTAAACAGGAAAAAAGAAATGTATTTCAAATTGAAAAAGGGAATGCAGACCAACCATTAGAAAAGCTAGAGAATATAATGAAGTGAAGCTTGCAAGGGAGAACAAAAGCAATAAAAAAAAAGGATTTTGGGGATGTGTCAAAAACAAAACAAAAGTCAAAGATGTTATAGGATTTTTACAGGATGAAAAGGATGAAGTGGTAAAAAATTATGTTGAGAAGGCTGAACTTTTATATTCCTATTTTGCATCTGTGTTCTTTAAGAAACAAATGTACCATCAACTGATCTTCACTGTGCTATCGAAGGGATAAAATAATCCACAATATCTATAAACAGAAAAAATCTCCTAGTCGAGATGAATTACATCCTAGGTACTGAAAGATAGCAGAAGAAAATGGCAGAACCACTAGTCAGAATCTTTAAAAATTCCTTGAAAACATGAGAAGTCCCAGAAGATTGGAGAAGTGCAAATGTTGTCTCTATCTTCAAAAAAGAAAAGAAGATGAAGCAAGGAAATTACAAGCCAGTGAGCTACTTCTATACCAGGAAAGATCTTTGAATGAATTATTAAACAGCATGTACTGTATGTAAGTATTTAGTTAAGAATACAATAATTACCAGAGGATGGGTTTTTGGCATTACCAGACTATTCTAATTTTCTTCTGTGATGGGATCACTGACTGGGTGGATCAGGGAATTGTGGTAGATATAGTATATCTAGACTTCAGCAAGGCATTTGATAAATTATCTTATACTAAGCTTAGGTGGATTCATAGCTGGATCAGTGATCATACTCAAAGAGTGGTAATAAATGGCTGCACATCCAATTGGAATAGTGTTTCAAGTGGAGTACCACAAGGCTCTGCTTTGGATCCAGTCTTGTTCAACATGTTTATATATTATCTAAATATGGGAACTCAAAGTAAACAAATCAAATTTGCAGATGATGCAAAGCTAGGAGAGGTAGCTAACACTAGAGAAGACAGAAAAAGGATTCAGAAGGATCTAGATAATCTTTAACAATGGGCAGTAACTAATAGAATGATATTTCACATGGAGAAATGCAAGATTCTACATCGGTGCAAGAAAAATGAAAATTACATATACAAAATGGGAGGATTCCACTTGTGGAAAAGACTTAGGTATATTAATAGATCATAGACTGCGCATGAGTCAACAGTGTGATGCAGCAGCAAAAAAGGCAAAGGGATGTATTAAGAGAAGCATAGAGCCTAAATCACAGGAAGTAATTATCCCCTTCTACTCCTCCTTGGTCAGACGTCATCTGTAATACTTTGAACAGTTCTGGGTACCACGTTTTAAAAAGACATGGAAAAATTGGAGTAAGTTAAGAGAGAAGAGCTACCAGGATGGTGAGTGGACTGCAAAGTATGTCCTACAAGGAAAGGTTAAAGGATCTGGGAACGTTTAGCTTGCAATAAGGCTAAGAGGATATTTAATAGCTGTTTACAAATATCTGAAGGGATGTCACAGTGTAGAGGGATCATCCTTATTCTCATTTGCTCAATGAAACACGAGAAGCAATGGAATGAAACTGAAAGGGAGAAGATACAGATTAGATATTAGAAAACCTTTTTCACAGTGAGGCGATCAATGAGAGGAACAGGTTGTCATGAGAGGTGGTGTGTTCTTCAATGGAAGGCTTTAAACAGAGACTAGACAGACATCTGTGTGAGATGGTTTAGACCCTGGAGGTCTCTTCCAACTGAAACATTATATGATTCTATGATAAATGAAAATTGTCAGTAAGAATTCCTCAGGGTAAGGCAGATTAAAACAATTCCAGCAATAACTGTTTTATTGCCCTACAAAGTATTGTTGCACCAAAATGCATTTTTTAATTTATATGCAAAACAGGCTTTCATGTGCACCAGTGGTCATATCAGTGCACTTGCAGCCTTTGGATCCTCTTGGCTTCATAACAATTTTCACCACCCCCATTTGTCGATTGATAGGGAAGAGTAGAAGTGACGTCACTGGTATGTGATCCCCATATTGTTCCATGTGTTCTACATTTTAATTTAGAAATCATATTATTAATTAAACTAAGTTCTTGTGTAAGGTAACTAAATATCTCATATTTATTTTGAGAGTATCAGAGTTCATGGGATTTTTGAGCAGCTAAACCAAAGATTCACTATAAATTTATATAAAAAAATAGCTATTTATAGTTCATGAGATTGGTTTTGCAAAATGCAAATAGACAGGTGAGAATATAAGTAAAATATATTTTGTACAGTAAATGTTATATTGCTACCTTTAGAGATGTAGGAGTCATCGATATCTGGAACAGGAACTTGTGGACGTGGTGCAGGGGCCGGAGCTCTGTGAACAATGAATGATTTCTTTCCTCTTGGATTCTCTTCATCTGCAGGTTCGAAGGGTAATTCAATGTACAGTTCATCATCATTATTATAAATTGTACTATACGGGTCTTCCTCATTGCCCTCATACTCATCCCTGAAAAACGGTAAGTTGAATCTTTCATCTTTCACCTCTGCTGTAAAATAAAGTGAAATTTATTTTAGATATACTTTTTTGTGAATTGTAGAAGGATCAGGTTTCTGTTAATCAGTTAATAATTTTGCCAAATTCAACATAGTTAAAGGGAACCTGTCATCGGTTTTGTCCTAAAACAACTAAAGCTATGACCTTATTCAGCACCTGTGCTGCATTTCTTAAATACTTAAATAACTCCCTTACTCCCTCTGTATACCCACCAAGAACCTTTTTAAGTTCTCCTGCGTTATATGGAAATCGAGTTGGTTCGGTCCGGTGGCGTGGTTTCGGGCTTCTCTATCCCTTCCCCCAGCTGCTGCTTGCCGTCTGCTTTCTTTAATTGATGTGGATGACACCTTGCATCATCCACATTGCCGGGTGAAACCTTGGGCCTATGCATAGACATTATGCTCGCGCCTGCACACTCTCTATGGGCAGAGTCAAAAACATAAGTGCATACAGTAGGGCAAAGCATAGTGTGCAGGCACGAGCCGCAATATCTGTGTGCAGGAGCAAGATTTTCCTGGCAATGTGGATGATGTGAGGCATAATCCACGTCAATTAAAGAAAGAGGACAGCGAGCAGCAGCTGGGGGGAGGGATGGAGAGGCCCGAAACCATGACCATCGGATCGGGCAGACCCGATTTACATACAGCTAAACAAAACTTAGAAAGGTTTTTCAGGGGTATACAGGAGGGAGTCAGGGGATTATAGAATCATTTATGGACTGCAGCACAGGCGCTGAATAAGGTCACAGTTTTAGTTATATAATAAAACTCGTGACAGGTTACCTTTAAGTTAGTTTTGAACTTCTATCTGCATAAGACAAAATTGCCAATCAGAAATCTACTTACATTTGGTACATACATGCTGACATTATGTTGGAGGACTTATTAGTAAAGAAATAGCTGAACAGTAATGCAACTACTTGAAAGACAAGGATTTAGTTTTACATGTGACTTTTTGACTTGACATTATTTATCACTTTTTCATACATGCAGTATACATCAAAGCAATTTCATCTTTGGTTTGAAAACTCTCAGTTGTGCAAAAAAAATAGTTATTTTTTGCATTTTACACTAGTTTCTGCCAAAATAGGTGGAGTTGAAAGGGGATGAAGGCACATCAGGGGGGTGACACCATAGCTCATCTAATGCATGATGAGCTGTGGCATTCTTACCCCAAAAATCTTACTCCAGTCTTTGACTTCAGGGAGATTAGTGGTTCTCAGAAGGGCACGGCACTTGTCAGATGAGCCAGATTCATTATCCCTTCAAAGACATTTGACGTAAGTTTACGTCATGGTGATCATGCGGGCACAGTAGCAGTGCCCGCATGATTGCCATTGGGAGATCGGCTAAAGTGATGGCTGAATCCCCAGCTGTCACAGCCAGGAGCGGTACCTGCACTGTTCCAGGACATTTAACGCCCAAAATGCAGCAATCGATAATGATCGCAGCATTTGGGAGGCTGGGAGATCAGCACCCCCATAACATCATCGCAGGCTAATGGTCATTGTGATTGCAACTCAACATTGTCATGATGACCTCCAGGTCTGACAGAAATGTTGGCCTTTTTACACCGTGCCAGTCGCCTGATCTAAAAGGCTTCTGTCAGTGTAAGATTGTAGTGCTGGTGCATTGCAATGCATTATATCAGTGAACAAATTCATAAAAGTTAGAGTCCCATAGCGGGACTAAGTAAAAAAGTTTATAAAAAGGTAAAACATTGATAAACTATTAAAAAACACACAAAATCAAAACAAAATAATTATACCAATAAAAGATACTTTTATGTAAAAAAAATTCCAAAAAATACACTTATTTGGTATTGCCGCCTAAGGGTCACCTCGACCTATAAAAATGTCACAATAGAAAGCTAGAAAGGGATAAAAAAATGTTATGTGCCCGAAAATGGTACCAATAAAAATGTCAACTCGTCCCACAAAAAAAAGCCTTCATGTGATTCTTTTGAAGGAAATATAGAAAAATTATAGCTCTCAAAATATGGCAATAGAAAAAACATAAAAGAATGATATAAATATGATATCACTATAATCGCACAGACTTGAAGAACAAGGTCATCTTTTCACTTAGACCGCACAAGGAACGGTGAACATAATAAAAAAAAGCGACCTGCTGTTAATTTGTTCAATTTGCCACCAAAAGATTGCAGTTAGGCTTGACTCACATTTATCCTGAGCTCTGCCCTGAGCACTTACAATGAGGTTTCCATGTAAATCTCTGAAATACGTGATTAAGACAGAAGCTCTGGTGGAAGATTCCCTATAATGAGGCAGATAGAGACACTGTGGATGCCATCTGGACTGTGATTCAGCGGTGTCCATCTTTTTATGTGTGCATGAAAGCAAGGTCGGCTTTGTGCACCTCTGAAAAAAAGAAAAGAATTACACCTTTGAACAGAGGCCAAGTGGAGTCCAGACTAGTAACTCTGCTGCCTCATTATAGTGAATGGATCGCTGATAGTGATTAGCGAATATACTCGTTACTCGAGATTTCCCGAGCACGCTCGGGTGTCCTCCGAGTATTTTTTAGTGCTCGGAGATTTCGTTTTCATCGCCTCAGCTGAATGATTTACAGCTATTAGCCAGGCTAAGTACATGTGGGGGTTGCCTGGTTGCTAGGGAATCCCCACATGTAATCAAGCAGGCTAGTAGCTGTAAATCATCCAGCTGCGGCGAAAAAACTAAATCTCCAAGCACTAAAAATACTCGGAGGACACCCAAGCGTGCTCAGGAAATCTCGAGTAACGAGTATATTCGCTCATCACTAATCACTAAAGGCTTTCATCTGAATGAAGTGTAGATTTAGATGGAAACCTCAATGTAAGTGCTCAGTGTAGCGCACAGGATAAATGTCATCCAAAATGTTATGTAGCATAAAAAAAAGCTTCAGCTCAATCCACAAAAAAATCAAGTCCCCACTCACTGTCTGTCAATGAAAATATAAGGGACTTTTATGTCACTGGTAGTACAAAGGCTTCGGAAAAGTGCTATGACTACAAGCCCCCTAAAAGAAATCCAGTGAATTCTGCGCTCCCAAATCCAAAAGCCCCCTCCCTATTGAGCCTTTCAGTGTGTCTAGGCCACATTTAGTGTCCACATGTGTGGCATTTCTGCAACACGTAATTTATGGGTGCATGTCTCCAGAATCATGAGCTAGGCGTAATGCACTGACACTACAAAGTATTGGGCACTTCAATGAACTTCAATGAACTGGGCACTATAATGGCAGATTTTCAATTTTACTCAACAAAATCAACTGCTGCTTGTTTCTGGAAAACACCCAATGGAGTCAAAATTGTCACTGGTAGATAAATTCCCAGAAGGGTTTAATTTCCAAAATGAGGTATCTTGAGGAGTTCTGCTGTTCTGGCAGTTCAGGGAGTCTTCCCGCGAGTCATGGTATCCGCCAACAATAACGTCTGCCACATCTATACACTATAATATGACGCTCCCTCCCTTCTAAATTTTTCATGTTGCCTGAAAAGTTTTTCCTGATTATATGTATGGTAATGGAGAATGGAGAAGTTGCACAATAAACTGTGAGGTCCATTTTTTCCTATTAGCCCTTAATTAAATTAAATTAAAAACTTGGGACTAAAATAGAATTTTAGTGGTAAAAAATGTAATTATTCTTTCTTCACCGCCCAGTGGTATAAAATTATTTGAGGCAAATGTGGAATCAACATGTTCACTGGACCTATAGATGAATTCATAGGGGGATGTAGTTTTTAAAATGGGATGACTTATAGTGGATTTTGCTCTGCCAATGTGACATGACACCCTGAAATTATTTCAACAAAATCTGAATTCCAATATGGCGCTCAATATTTCCTTTTCTGAGCTTTCCATTGTGCCTCAAAAGTAGTTTTTGACCAAGTATGGGGTATTGACATACTCAGGTGAAATTATACCTTTTGACATCTCCTATCCTTTAGAAAATTGAAATTTTGGAGCCAAAGCAACATTTTAGAGAAAAAAAAGGTAATTTTTCATCTACTCAGTCCAATGTTATAGAATTATGTGAATGGCTTGAAGGTTAAAAATGCTCCCTATACCTCTAGGTGTAAGAGGTGTAAAGTAGTTTCCAAATCGGGGTCACTTGTGGGGGTTTCTGTTCTTTTAGCATGCGGGGGGCTCTTCAAATGTGACATGGTATCTGCAATTTATTCCAGCCAATATTGAGGTCCAGAATTTAATAGGTGCTCCTTCCCTTCCAAGCCCTGCTATGCAGTAGTTTTCTACAACATATGGGCTATCTGTGTACTCAAGAGAAATTCACCAACAAGTTGTACTGTCCACTTTCCCCTGTTACCCTTGTATAAATGAAAAATGTGGGGCAAAACCTGACATTTTTGCACAAAAAAAAATGCATTTTTTTCATTTGCATGACCCGTTATAAAATTCTGTAATGCACCTGTGGGTTCAAGGTGCTCACCACACCTCTACATAGATTCCTTGAGGGGTGCAGTTTCCAAAATAGGGTCACTTGTGGAGGATTTCTATTGTTTAGACAAATCAGTGGCTATGAAAATATGAGATGGCGTCTGCTATCTATTCCAGCAAATTTTATACCACAAAAGTCATATGGTACTCCTTCCCTTCCAAGCACTGCAGGGTACCCAAACAGTAGTTTTCCATCACAAATGAGGTATCGGTATACTCAGGAGAAGTTACAGACCAAATTTTGGATCATTTTATCCTGTTACCCTTGTGAAAATAAAACAATTGAGGCTATAGCAACATTTTTGCAGAAAAAGGTAAAATGTCATGTTTTCCTTCCTTCAGCTGTGAAGCACCTGAAGGGTTAATAAAGTTATTGAATGTGGTTTTGAGCACTCTGAGAGTTCTAGTTTTAAATTGGTGCCTCTTTTGGGTATTTTGTGTTATATAGGCCCCTTAAAGTCACTGCGAAATGGGATGTGGTCCCTACAAAAATTGGCTTTGTAAATTTTGTTAGAAAAATGAGAAATTGCTGATCAATATTTAACACTCCTAACTTCCTAACAAAAAAAATATGTTTCAAATATGATGTTGATGTAAAGTAGAAATGTAGTAAATGTTATTTATTAACTATGTTGTGTGATACAACTATCTGTTTATGTGTAACGAAAAATGCAGTCTCAGAGTCACAGGCATACATTGGAAGTGTTCCAGATTTATTACTACATAAAGTGACATTGGTCAGGTCAGAATTTTCCTTAGTCAGGATAGTGAGAACAGAACATTAATCAAGAGTGTCCAACTCCAACACATCAACTCATCAAGATCTGCATAAGCATTGCTGATCTTGATCAATCAAGGCCTACCTAGGAGATGTTTTTATTTGGTTCATGGTTTTATAGCTTTTAGTTTATAAATTACTTAAATATCACTGTTACTGCAACTAGAAATGTTTAATGTGCATCTCAGAAACCTGAATGTACAGATTTTCTGGCATCTTAACTTTTGCCATCAAGTGCACCTATAATTAGAAATAAACAAATGAAATGCGGCAGATCATTTAAATTTGTCTTGGAAATTCAACTGCCATTGTAGTTATTTGATTCAAATGGAATGTTCCTTATTACGCTATGTGGTCTTTTCAGAACCCAAAGCATAATATCAGCATCTGTAAAAAAAAAAAAAGTAAAGTCGCTCCTTCCTCTACCATTCTAGTGCTAAGTGCTCATCTGTAGGGAAGTGGTTAGTCACCTATGCTAGGAGGCAACTCTGCTTATCCCTTACAATAGGTGCCAACTAGTGATGAGCGAGTATACTCGTTGCTCGGGTTTTCCCGAGCATGCTCAGGTGGTTTCCAAGTATTTGTGAGTGCTCAGAGATTTAGTTTTTGTTGACGCAGCTGCATGATTTGCGGCTGCTAGACAGCTTGAATACATGTGGTGATTCCCGAGCAACCAGGCAACCCCCACATGTACTCAGGCTGGCTAGCAGCCATAAATCATGCAGCTGCCGTTGACAAAAACTAAATCTCTGAGCAGTTACAAATACTTGGAGACCCCCCCCAAGCATGCTCTGGTAAAACCCGAGCAATGAGTATACTTGCTCATCACTGGTGCCAACTACTGATGAGCAAGTATATTCGTTACTCGGGTTTCCCAGAGCACGCTCAGGTGGTCTCCTTGTATTTTGGCATGCTCGGAGATTTAGTTTTTGCTGCCATAGCTGCATGATTTATGACTGCTAGCCAGCCTGTGTACATGTGGGGGTTGCCTGGTTGCTAGGGAATCACCACATGTATTCAAGCTGTCTAGCAGCCGCAAATCATGCAGCTGCGTCAACAAAAACTAAATCTCCGAGGACTCACAAATACTCGGAGACCACCTGAGGCTGAATACATTTGGGAATTCCCTAACAAACAGGCAACCCCCACATGTATTCAGCCTGTCTAGCAGTCGCAAATCATGCAGCTGAAGAGACAAAAACTAATTTTCCCGAGCACGCCGAAATACTCGGAGATCACCCGAGCAACGAGTATACTCGCTCATCACTAGTGCCAACTTATCTCCACCAGTACCTTAGTAGTGTTCAAGACATACAATAATAGCACAGTCACTGGCCAGGGAGCTCATTGACTTTCTGCTGTGCTGTTCATGAGCTCTCTATACTGGACTAGTAAAGGGATTCCCTGAGGAATACCCTTCCAGACCAGCGCTGAGGGTTCAGCAGTAGTGCAGCAGTCAATGTGCTTCCTGGCCGGCAATTTGACTGTAGTAATATTGTATGCACTGAGCACTGCTGAGTTACTGCTGGGAATAAGCGACTCCTATTAAAAGGGATAAATGGCTTTGCTTCCTAGTGCATGAGACTGATAAGCGATTAGCGCTAGAATCCCTCAGGAAATCACTCTACTAGTTCAGCAATGAATGCTCAGCAAATTAGCGAGTCATGTATGTAACAACTCTGCTGGCATCACGGCATGGCCTCGCATTTCTCACACTATCTTACCCACTGCTCCAGGCCATGATGTGGTTTCTGTTTCTTTCCAGCTCCATGTTCTATGTCTCTGCTCTCTGCATGCTTCATGGTTCTGTGTATAGAGGGGCGGCGCCTGAACTCTCTGGTTCTTATAGGAATCAGGTGCATCTGTCCAATCTGTTCCTGACCAATTGCCAGGAGACCTCCAGTATTTAGTTCAGCTCCACCCAGTGGTCTGGGCCTGTGCAATGTGTTAGCTCAGTTAGTGTCTTGCTTCTGAGTTTGCCTGGCCTTTCTCTGAGTTACTCCCTCTCTGGAGGATTCTCTGTGTTATTTCCTTGGTCTTGTTGTCCGCCCACCAGGAGGCAGAATATCCTGGTCCCAGTGTCTTTGTCCTTGTGTCTTGTTCCATTGCCTTGTCTGTACTTAGTCTTACCTCGGTCTTCTAGTCTTTGGCTTCCTTCCCTGTTGTCTTTCCTTGTATTCTCAGTCTGCTTTCACTCCGCACTCTTGCAGCTCTGCCTGCTCTGAACCTTTGTTACTTTACCTCTGCTCCTCACTTCTGCGTTTCTGCTCCTTCCTACTCAGCTTATCTTCTGCTGTTGCAGTTATCCCTTGCTGCAGCTTCTCTCCACATTCTTTGTGGCTCTGCTCAGCTTTGCTGCAGAGACCCCTCCCGCAGCTCCTCTCCGCTCCTTGCGGTTCTACCTAGCTCCGCTCCTTGCGGTTCTACCTAGCTCCGCTCCTTGCGGTTCTACCTGGCTCCGCTCCTTGCGGTTCTACCTGGCTCCGCTCCTTGCGGTTCTACCTGGCTCCGCTCCTTGCGGTTCTACCTGGCTCCGCTCCTTGCGGTTCTACCTGGCTCCGCTCCTTGCGGTTCTACCTGGCTCCGCTCTTTGCGGTTCTACTTCTCCTGCACTTGGCTCCTCCTCCAGCTCTTGGCTCCGCCTCCTGCGGTTTTGCACTTGGCCCCGCCTCCAGCTCTTGGCTCCGCCTCCTGCGGTTTTTCACTTGGCTCCGCCTCCAGCTCTTGGCTCCGCCTCCTGCATTTCTGTTCTTGGCTCTAGCTCCTGTGCTTTCGCTCTGCATCTGCTCTTGCGGTCTTTATCTACTTATTCCTAGGTCCTCGTGTCTGAACAGGTTCTTTCCCGTTCTACATACCTGCCTGCAGACCGGTCCCTACCGGTTCTTCCAGTGTACCAGTCTTTCCCACCAGTCCTGCCAGAGAGCCAGCCGTGCCCGCCTACCTTTCCAGAGAGCCAGCCGTGCCCGCCTGCCTACCAGAGAGCCAGCCGTGCCCGCATGCCTGACAGTGTTCCTGTTGTACCCGTCTGCCTGCCTATGTGCCAGCCGTGCCCGCTTGCTTGTCTATGTTCCGTTCCCCAGTGGGATCAGCAGCCACAACCAGACTCCACCCTGGAGTGGTACCTGGTAGCTTCCTATTGCACAAGTCTGACCTCACCATCAGAGGCTCCAGCGAACACCTAGGAAGCTACTTAGTTACGCCCCTTCCAGGGAGGTTTGGTCTGTGGCACAGTGGGGCCACACACCTCCGCACGCCCGCGCCAACCAGTCTGGGCGCGAGCATGACAGTTTGCACAGGCCATGGCCTCCGCTGTATCCCATGTCCTACCGCTCGCAGAGCATGATGAACTTTTTTCCTGCCCGTATGAGCAACCTGAAAAATTTGTTCCACCAAGGGTGGTTCAGATTGAAGAGACCTCTGACCCAATTATTGTCTCTAATGCTCTCTTCAAGCAACTTCAGGCCTATGAGGAGGAGCACTACCCAGCTGACCCACCTAGGTTCTATGGGAATCCTGAAGAATGCCAGGGGTTCCTGAAGCAGTGCTTACGCTACATCCTGCAGAATGCAGCTTGTTTCCCCTCTGACTGGGTCAAGGTGGGTTACATCATGTCCTACCTGGCCGAAGATGCTCTAATATGGATAACTCCCCTCTGGGAAGCAGGGGATCCTATCGTCATGAACCTGGGGGCCTTCCTGGTGGCCTTCCGTAAAGTCTTTGACAAGCCTTGTCCTGCTGCTCCTGTTAAGTCTTCCCCATCTAGATCCGAGAGGCGCACCAGATGGGCGAAACCCGTGAAGAAACCCCCACGTCAAGCCATGACCGTCTGTGACCCTCCTGTTCCTCTACCCGTTAAAGCAGCAACCTGTGTGAAGCCTAAGAAGGTTGATGAGAGTGGGCTGGCAAAGCAGCAGCCTGAAATCAGCCATAAGAAGGGCATACAATGTCGCTGCTGTTGTGAGGAACACCTGGATGGCCTCTGTCCAGGGGATCTTAAGCTCCAAAACCTCGGGCCAGTTGGAGAGGCTGCCCCTGGCGAGAGTACTTCCTCTCCATCTAAGTTAATGACTGTTTCTCTGCCTTCTGGGAGCTTTGGTGTGTCTAAGCCGCCTGTCATACGGAGTCGGTGTATGGTCTCCGTTCTTCAGCTCCAGAACCCAGTGTGGGCGTTGCCTGATAATGGCCGAACCCTGCTAAAGAGCAGTCTAGTCCTGCAAGGACAACTACAGCTCCAAGTTGGAGCCTTATACACGAAGAAGTTTGTTTTCCGTATGCTGTCTGTTATGCCCATGGGTCATTCTAAGCCAAGGACTCTACCACCCGCTCTGGTCAAGGGTTCCAGTAAAGTGCTTCGTTTGAACTTACCCAGTCTTGAGAACTGTCTGGTTCCCATGCGTCAAAGACACTCAGCAGTGTCATCTTCTTCAGCTGGTCTGCTAGTCGACGAGTCAAGGTGTGCTGACGTCACCGAAGATGGGGAGACGGTGACGATGTCTCCACACATCTCCAGCGACTATACCAGTAAACACTTAGTCATCGAGTCAAGGTGTGCTGACGTCACCGAAGATGGGGAAACGGTGACGATGTCTCCACACATCTCCAGCGACTATACCAGTAAACACTTAGTCATCGAGTCAAGGTGTGCTGACGTCACCGAAGATGGGGAAACGGTGACGATGTCTCCACACATCTCCAGCGACTATACCAGTAAACACTTTGTCGTCGAGTCAAGGTGTGCTAATGTCTCCGAACATGGGGAGGCGGTGACTATCTCTCCACACATCTCCAACGACTATACCTGTAATCCGTTCCTAGGAACATCCCCGCCGCTTGGACGATTTCTTCTGGATAACGGGCAGAAGATGGTTCCTATGTTTATACCTTCAGCGTCCTTGTGGCCGGCTGGTGAAGACTTCAAAACAGAAGTTTGTTCACCTCAATTTTTCTCTGACCCGGTGGAGCTGATGCTCTCCACACTCATCTCTAATGACTTTTCCTATGTTCAGTATCCAGGAACTTCTCTGCTACCTGTTGGGCTAAAGTTGAACCCTGTGGGAGGGTTTCCAGTTTCCAAGTGTCTGGCTGGTGAAGATGTTAAGTCGGTAGCTTCCAAGTCCCTGCTTCTTGTCTACCCTGAGGAGATGGTCCAGTTCATTGAGAAAGCTAACCCCATTGGGTACAATGAGACTTTGCTATCCAAGATTTCTGATGAAGCTAACCCTGCAGAGCACAAAGAGACTTTGTTTTCTGAGATTCCTGGTGGCCCGCCTGCCGCCTTCTACCCTGAAGATGTCATGTTGGCCTGGACTATGTGTGCTCCCATCCTACTTCTACAAGTTATTCTGGCGGGCTTGAAGAAGAGGGGCCGTAAAGGGGGGGGTACTGTAACAACTCTGCTGGCATCACGGCATGGCCTCGCATTTCTCACACTATCTTACCCACTGCTCCAGGCCATGATGTGGTTTCTGTTTCTTTCCAGCTCCATGTTCTGTGTCTCTGCTCTCTGCATGCTTCATGGTTCTGTGTATAGAGGGGCGGCGCCTGAACTCTCTGGTTCTTATAGGAATCAGGTGCATCTGTCCAATCTGTTCCTGACCAATTGCCAGGAGACCTCCAGTATTTAGTTCAGCTCCACCCAGTGGTCTGGGCCTGTGCAATGTGTTAGCTCAGTTAGTGTCTTGCTTCTGAGTTTGCCTGGCCTTTCTCTGAGTTACTCCCTCTCTGGAGGATTCTCTGTGTTATTTCCTTGGTCTTGTTGTCCGCCCACCAGGAGGCAGAATATCCTGGTCCCAGTGTCTTTGTCCTTGTGTCTTGTTCCATTGCCTTGTCTGTACTTAGTCTTACCTCGGTCTTCTAGTCTTTGGCTTCCTTCCCTGTTGTCTTTCCTTGTATTCTCAGTCTGCTTTCACTCCGCACTCTTGCAGCTCTGCCTGCTCTGAACCTTTGTTACTTTACCTCTGCTCCTCACTTCTGCGTTTCTGCTCCTTCCTACTCAGCTTATCTTCTGCTATTGCAGTTATCCCTTGCTGCAGCTTCTCTCCACATTCTTTGTGGCTCTGCTCAGCTTTGCTGCAGAGACCCCTCCCGCAGCTCCTCTCCGCTCCTTGCGGTTCTACCTAGCACCACTCCTTGCGGTTCTACCTAGCTCCGCTCCTTGCGGTTCTACCTGGCTCCGCTCCTTGCGGTTCTACCTGGCTCCGCTCCTTGCGGTTCTACCTGGCTCCGCTCCTTGCGGTTCTACCTGGCTCCGCTCCTTGCGGTTCTACCTGGCTCCGCTCCTTGCGGTTCTACCTGGCTCCGCTCTTTGCGGTTCTACTTCTCCTGCACTTGGCTCCTCCTCCAGCTCTTGGCTCCGCCTCCTGCGGTTTTGCACTTGGCCCCGCCTCCAGCTCTTGGCTCCGCCTCCTGCGGTTTTCCACTTGGCTCCGCCTCCAGCTCTTGGCTCCGCCTCCTGCATTTCTGTTCTTGGCTCTAGCTCCTGTGCTTTCGCTCTGCATCCGCTCTTGCGGTCTTTATCTACTTATTCCTAGGTCCTCGTGTCTGAACAGGTTCTTACCCGTTCTACATACCTGCCTGCAGACCGGTCCCTACCGGTTCTTCCAGTGTACCAGTCTTTCCCACCAGTCCTGCCAGAGAGCCAGCCGTGCCCGCCTACCTTTCCAGAGAGCCAGCCGTGCCCGCCTGCCTACCAGAGAGCCAGCCGTGCCCGCATGCCTGACAGTGTTCCTGTTGTACCCGTCTGCCTGCCTATGTGCCAGCCGTGCCCGCTTGCTTGTCTATGTTCCGTTCCCCAGTGGGATCAGCAGCCACAACCAGACTCCACCCTGGAGTGGTACCTGGTAGCTTCCTATTGCACAAGTCTGACCTCACCATCAGAGGCTCCAGCGAACACCTAGGAAGCTACTTAGTTATGCCCCTTCCAGGGAGGTTTGGTCTGTGGCACAGTGGGGCCACACACCTCCGCACGCCCGCACCAACCAGTCTGGGCGTGAGCATGACAATGTAGCAGTTAATCCCATGCTTTAGCTAGCAGTGCTGCATATCACTTCCAGCAATTGCAAGCAGCACTTGGCACATACAGTATTAGTACAGGCCTGGTGGCCGACTGCTGCTCTGTTTGTTAATCTAATAAGTGCTGGGCATTTATCAGCAGGGCAGCATGCAGTTAATGTGCCACCTAGCTGCTACTATGACAGTACTTCATCTGTGTGCACTAAGCACATCTTACAATTACTAGCAGAGATAAGCAGTGTGGCTACCTAGGGTAAGGGACAAATCAATACTGCGTTGCCTGATAATTTGTTTAGCGCTCAGTGCTGGGCTGGTTGAGAGATTTCTTGATGGAAGCCCTCTACTACTATGGTGCTAACTGTTCTTCAGCAGAGGAGTAGTCTGTCTCCTGGATTAGGAGGCAACATCACTATCACTTATAATAGCCACTCCTGTAATATAGGCCACTCCTATAGGATAGCCATTAGTGCTGCATTCACCATTCACATTGAAGCACTTACTGAATGAAATCAACTAGTATTATATATACATGCTCTGTTTTACTCTGCAGGCCTTTTCTCTGCCTCTGCCTACCTACCAGCAGGGCCGGTTTTAGGCAAAGTGGGGCCCTAGGCAAAAGTTTAAAATGGGGCCCCAAATGCTAACATATTGCACCAACAGAAACATTTTGGTTGTAGCTACATGCGCTGATTTCAGGCCACTAAACGAGCGTGATCAACAATATTGAAGTCATTCGCCACTTGTTTCCAGCCTCTTTACACTGGCTGGTGACAGAATGATCACTAGTAAATCAATCTGTCCCCATACAGTATCATCTTAGCAGAATATCTGCAGTTTTAACTGGGCGATGTGCTGATGAGAACAATGATTTTTGTTCCGGCATATACTGTACATACATACACCGTACATACACACAGATACACATACCGTACATACACAGACATACACCTTACATGCATACACACATACAGTTATATACACAGATAGTATACACATACCGTACATACATATACCATACATACACACAAATACACATACATACACCGTACGTACACACAGATACACATACAAATACAGTATATGCAAACACATACATATACCATACATACACACAGATACACATACATATACCATCATACATACACATACCGTACATACACACATGCATATACCGTACATTCACACAAATGCCGTACACACATATACCGTACATACACACAGATACACACACATATACCGTACATACACAGATACAGTTATATACATATAGTACACACATACCGTACATACATATAAAATACACCCAAATGCACATACCGTACATACATACATATACCGTACATACATACATATACCGTACATGCATACATATACCGTACATGCATACATATACCGAACATACAGATACACATACACGTACCGTACATACACACATACAGTATATACACATACCGTACACACATATACATACACATATACTGTATGTACATGCACATAAACATACATATATACCATATATACAAACAAATTTATTTCACATACACAGATACACACATACTGTACATGCATACACACACAGCCATACAACTATACCATACATACACACATATACTGTACATACACAGATACACACACACAGATAGAAACATACACATAGATACACACAGATGCACACATACATATACAAGCATATACATACATACATACTAATCTTGTATAGGTGATCAGATGAGCCCTGCAGGTCAGTTCAGCTGGAGAAGGCTGCAGACCCCACTGTGGGGGATGGGGCACAGAGCAGACAGCACCTGATGATAAATTCCCAGTAAGGGAGGAAAAGACTCAAATTCAAAAAGTTCCATGACTAAAATTATAAAGAGATAAGTTATAAAGAGCACTATAACTGCACATTACTTTTCAGGTCACTTCACAGCATACATTTTGCTGCCGTGCTGCCCCTGCAGTGAGCTCCTCCCCCATCTCTTCTCTGTGAGGAGACGCTGCAGCCTGCTCTGAACAGAACAGTGGAGGGAGCAGAAGACCCCCGGTAAGTCCTGCTCTTCCTCCACTGCTGTCCCTATGTGCTGTGCAGCCGGGGCCCCTGACTGTAGGCGAGTACTCACCATTGGGACGCTCCATGCAGGGGGACAGACGGCAGCCAGTGAACGCTCTCCTCAGTCTGGTCACTGTGAGGTAAGGAAAGCATTCATTGGCCAGCGTCTCTCCCTGCATGACACGCCCCCTTTTTGATCTCCTGCACTTCGCGCCCCACTCTCTCCCCGACACTCGGTGTTCCATGATTACAGGAGGGAGTGAGAGGGGCCCGACCCTGCATGATACCGGGCCTGCCTGCAGGGGCCCCCCTCCACCTCTGGGCCCTGGAGCAGTGCCATCAACAGTATGTCTGCCCCTGGCTGGGGGCCCCTAGGGCAGCGGGGGCCCCAGGCAGCTGCCTAGTCTGCCTGCCCCTAACGCCGGCCCTGCCTACCAGCTTGAAACCTGGGGGCATGTCTCAGAAGAATTCAGCAGTCTGAGCTGTTAATCTCAAGATGGCTACTCCCATGACCAGTGATTCTTTCATAACATAATTCCTATAGTGATAATCAGGATGTTTCCAGTGGTAATAATATAATAATAATATTGTCAACATATTCTGCAGCATTTTAAAGGTGACATGTATGCACAGAATAAGACATTACAAAGTTACTTATAATTCAATATATACCAAGAGGAGAGAGAGCCCTGCTCACAAGCTTACAGTATACAGGAAGTAAGGATGAATGTGACAGAAAATAGAGTAGCGCATTCTAGAGAACTGGTGCAGAACGAGAGAAGTCTTGGAGATGGAAGTTGGAGGTACTGATTATAGAGGATGTCAATCTTTAGTCACTTATGGAATGGAGAATACAGGTAAGTAGATAAGCAGAGATGACAGAGGAGATGTAGGGTGGAAAAGAACTATTGCAGGTGAGAGTGATACGTGTATATCCTTCCTCTAGTGTTAGCTTTCTGTTACTCTTTCTTATGTTAACGGGTCGGTTTTGACCCGTGTCTTAAATCACCCCTAGGATACCCTAAAAACAGTTATTTATGATCCAATTTGTTTCTTACCTCTTAGTTACCTTGTTAGGGTTTCTCATCCATGGAAGGATTGATTTTAATATTTTTGTTGTGGCCCCCTGGGCCTTTCATTTGAGAGCATACCCTTCATTTTCAATATAAAAATATTGTCAAATGAACCTCAAGAGAACTGGAGATGTATACTCTGCAAAGTACCAACTCTAAGCTGATTTGGCCATACATGCCTGGACATGTCCCTAACTCAAGTTGTTGGAGGTAGAGCTGGCTGTGGGCTGTTGGTTTATATTGTGTTTATGAGTTCAGTTTTGGGACCTATTATTGTTTTTTACTCTTTTATTAGACCTGGGTCGAAATTGACCCCAACAACACAAATGTTATAATTTTAAGAGCATTTTACAATTTAGTAAAATAGTTTTATTTTATTGCATTTTGTTTAAAAATAAGTTCCTGAAAAAGTCAAAAAGTCTTGATGCAATAAACAAATGTATGTAGAATTTGTATGCATTTAAAACCTAAAACGGGTCGGTCACGACCCTAACACTAGAGGAAGGATAATTATATTGTACTCAGATTGTACTGTAGTGGATGGGTAACCAGTACAACCAGTTTCATCCATATGTATATATAGACACTGTGATATACCCTGGAATGTTTGAAGGTGATGGACACTTTTTAAGAGCCTGAAAAAAAAGCAAATGGTGGGACAAAAATTTTTAAAAATGCATATTTAATTTTTGTATCAAGTGGATACTGTGAAATAAAACAATGTCTGAAAATTAGCGAGTTTATCTATAGTACTTATGGGTTGTCTCTCTAATCTAGTTTTTCAATCTGGAGGTATTTGCAGAATTAATATTAATAGCTTATGTTGGGATAAAACATCAAATACTCCTCTTGCCACCTGAAGCATTTCAAACTTCAAGTCCTTCTTGCATGGTGGAATAATTAAGATAAACCCCAGGTCAGAGGCCCATTGTAACAATGCAATTTTTGACAGAAAGCAAACCTAGCAGTCATCCTCAAAGATTGGTAAAATGATAATATTTGATTGATCCATGGTAGATAAGATCCTGAAGCACAAAACATATTACTCTCATAAGCAACAAAGCAAAGTATGCAAATGGTTTTTATTCATAGCATATAAAGTAAATACATTTCCTGCCATTAACCCCCTAAGGCCAGGTGATTTTTCATTTTTTTATTTTTTTGCCTTTTTTCTACATAGCCATAAAAGAGCTTTTTTTTGAAGCACGAGGTGTAGTTTTCAATGACACCATTTATTTTGCCATATAATATACTATGCATATGAGAATAGTGTATTTTTTGTTAGGAATAATATGCATTAATAAAGGATCAATGTTTTGAATAATTATGTTTCTAAGAAATGAATGTACTGTACCTCATACAGCAAATCGTAGAGAGTATCAGGTATCAGACCCTTACTAGTCACACATTACAGGAGTATTCTTAAGACTCGGAGTTATCCCCTATCTCTGATATAGCGGATAACTTCCCTGTCCCTGGAGGTCCAACACCTGGGATCCACACTGCTCTCAAGAACCAGGGGCCTGAAGAACCCCACAAGAATGAAGCAATGGTCAATCATGAGCACTGCCACTCCATTCATTTTTAATGGAACAGCTAGAAATATCCAAGTGCTGCTGTCATCTGGTCTTCGGCACTCCCACAAGAAAGAATGAAGCAGCTGTGCGCATGATTGATTAGCACACCATTCTCAAGGAGCTCGTCAGAACCCCTACTCTCAGGATCGGTGGGTAAGACCTCAGCTATTGAGAAGTTATCCTCTACCCGATTGAAAATATATCTTTAATGGCCTATCTTAAGAACAGACTGTCAATACAAAGCCGGGAAACTGTTATTAATATAATTGCAATGGTTATCACATCAGATTTAGGGCTATATATTTTTTTCTTTATAGCCCTTTCAGTTGGGCCTTTGAGATACAAAACCAACGTATTTAATTTTAATTTTTTATTGAAATATAAAACTTTAGATATATATAATAAGCTGTATATTTCCTCTTGATGCATTAGCAAACAAACTATACAGTATGTATATTTCAGCAATCAAAAAATAATTCCCCCAAATTACAGTTAAATAAAGTGAAAGCTAATAACATATAAGACATTAACTGGAAGTGCTTTGCACTGAGAATAAAGATTTTTTAAAATCAGTTTCTAAGAAAGAGCAGGAGAGAACAGCAAAGAAACCAACTAATGTGCAAACCCATTTCTTTGGTTTAGATTTATTTCCTTCCACATAGAGGGGCATGGCCCCTTATTGGGGCTATGTATCTTATCTATACAGATTTTCACATTCAGGTCTGGGTCCGGCTCTGCCCTGTTTATTTTGAGGTCTGCTGGCATATGCAAGGTGAAATGCTAGCTTTAATTGGGCACATCTTGTTGCAATGGAATGGCTTTTATGCTTTTTTGATCAAAATAGAGTTAATTATGCACCTTATATTATTTACATGTACTATTACCGTTTATTCACCTTCTGCAGGGTATTTGCTCATTTGTTTTATCCTAGGTTTGGTCTGTTAATGGGCACATTGTACTTTACCAACAGGTGTGCCTGCCCATTTTTTATTTTTTTTTCTAACAAAGAAAGTCTAAATTATAATAAAGAGCATGCCACTCTTACCTTGAGCACTGGATGATGCACCGCTTTTCAGTGTGAATTTTGATTCTGCCTCCGGAGGTGCTGGGTTATGAGAAGTAAAATGCCTTTGCCCTCTTTGTTTCTTTTTGATACTGGGTTCAAATATTATGTATGCATCGTCCTCGGTGGAAGCAACTAGCAATGGTTCTTCATCGTGTTCATGATCCTTCTCTTCATCTGAGTATTCATCCTGTTCAACACTTGGCTCGTTTTCATTGTTATCTGTTCTTTCTTCTGTGTCAATAAAATTGTGTGCATTTTTATACAGCTGAACATTGCTAAATAATTATTCTAGCAGCATATTCAGTTAAACAGAATATCCAATCATTCAGGCTGACAAAACATCAAATATTTTTTGGAACATATATGATTTATGCAGAGATATGTAGCAAACAATAAAATTATTTCAATTTTAAAGGAATCTGTCACTAGGGTAAACCCTCTCAAATAGTAAAATGGGAATTTATATCCAGCTCATCGACAAGTGTGAAGCTTGGGTTGGCCGCCAAATAGAAAATGAATCAGAAGAAATTCATCCAGCAAAAGTTCCGGAGCAAAATTGTTTTAAAAGCAACTGGTTATTTGGATTTTTTTTTTTTAAATCCTTGGTGCTAAAAAAGGTGCTCAATTCACCTTGGTATTCTTGCACTGGCGAGTTTCAGACTTTAAATTCTTATTCATCGTATAGCACAATACCTGCTTTCACAAGAGCTGTTTTATATAATTACTATAAAGAATATGACATCATGGAGGGATCATTTCAGATTGAAATAAATATTTATTGTGGTTGATATTTTAATTAATATATATATATATATATATATATATATATATATATATATATATACACACACTAAATCTTATCTAATGTTCCTGACTTTTGGTATTCTTGTATTTAATGTTAAAATCCTTGATGCTTCCCTGTGTTTTAAGATGCATGATCTATCCCATCCCCTTTAGGGTAGCTGAACTTTTTCTATGTCATTTATGGCTCATACTCACTTGCGAGCAAAACGGACGAGTGCAATCCGATAAAAAATCGGATTGCACTCGGACCAATGATAGTCAATATGTGACATCTCATTTGCGATTTTTTTCTAGCAGAAATCGGACTGAAAAAAAAATCGCAGCATGCTGCGATTTGCTGCGAGTCTCGGACGAGGGGAGTAAGGAGCGTCTATTTCGCGGCCAGACTGTGCCCGTCGCTGATTGGTCGCGGCCAGCTGGCCGAAGAAGGGATATGAAATGGTTTACTGTATCTAAACCATGTCTCATATACTGTCGGGTTTGGGAAGGAGATAGCAAAAGCCGGCAATTGAATTACCGGCTTTTCTGCTATCTAGCGCTGAATTAAATATAAATACCGTATATATATATATATATATATATATATATATATATATATATATATATATATATATATATGTGTGTGTGTCTCAATGACATATATATATATATATACCTATACTATGTGTAGACATTTATTCTATCTATTCTATTCTAACCTGTCAGTGAATAGAATAGTGTACACTGAATTGCCGGCTTTTCTATAGAACACCGGTGCGTATTTCTCACAAGTCACACGCATGGTCCGTGTGTAATCTGTATTTTTTTCACCCCCATAGACTTTCATTGGTGGATTTTTTGTGCTATATACGCTGACAAACGCAGCATGCTGTGATTTTCTACGCCCGTAAAATACAGCTGAGAAATATACGGCAGATAGGAGCTGCCCCACAGAGAATCATTGGTCAGTGTGCAATGCGTAGTTTTTGCACCTCTCATACGTACGTAAAACTCTCTAGTGTGACGCCGGCCTTATACTGATTACAATGATACCTTGGTTGATGAAATCCGTCTTGTGTTTGTTGATTAATCTTTATTTGCAGTTTTCAGTTAAAGGTAACCTGTCAGCAGAATTGTGCTCAGTAACCTATAGGCAGGTCAGGTCGGTGCCGTTATACAGATTAAAATGATACCTGGGTTGATGAAATCCATTTTGTGGTTGTTGTTTAATCTTTATTTTCAGTTTTAAATTACCGTAATGATATGCCCTTGCCCTGGGGAGATCTGTAATGGATGGTCTTCATGTGGTGCTCTGATTAGGTATTCATCTGTATGGCTTCTAACAGGTCACTGATCCCTCACTGACCTGCTCCCTAGTTTACATAATTAATATTTTTAAAAAATCACCATTTGCAGGCAGACGGAGACGCCTAAACTGCATCGTGATCGCATCCATATTGGGCATGTAATTATTCTTTTTAATGGTATCCATAAATTCCTAAAAAAAAAATCAGTTTTAAAAATAGTGCTGGTCGAGGCCTGTGCTGTAGCAGCTATCAGTGATCTTATAGCTGCTACTCTGCAGGCGCCAGTGGTGCCATCTTGATAGAGATTAAGAAAAACTGTCTCCACTAAGATGGCACAGCCTGTGCAGTTGCATCTATCAGCAATCCCATCTTGGAAGAGGCATTTTTTTTCTCTAGCAGGATGGTGCCGCCTGCGCCTGCACATTACCAGCTATCAGATCGCCGATAGCTGCTACTGTGCAGGTGCGGCCGGTGCCATTTCAAACTTTAGGAATTTATCGATACCATAAAAAATAGTAATTGAATGCACATTATGGATGCAAACATTTTTCCAACAATACTATGTCTACAGAAACTGAAAACAGGCATATTATCCACCGCCGCCGCCAGCCTGATGAATGTGAATTTTGTTTTTAAACCATATTCTATGCAGTATGGAAAATAGGTGACATGTCATAAGTCATACATATGAATATGTTACCAGAGCACCACATAAAGACCCCCACACAGAAGTACGAGTATTTCATTAACTGAAAACTACAAATAAAGATTAAACAACAACCACAAGACAGATTTCATCAACCAAGTATTATTTCAGTCAGAATAACGGCACCGGCCTGACAGTGTCTGTAGGTTACTGAGCACAATCCTGCTGACAGGTTCACTGTAAATCACCGCTGT
The DNA here is from genome assembly GCF_051348905.1 of Ranitomeya variabilis. Taxonomy (NCBI): domain Eukaryota; kingdom Metazoa; phylum Chordata; class Amphibia; order Anura; family Dendrobatidae; genus Ranitomeya; species Ranitomeya variabilis. The sequence continues at coordinate 879,617,592 of NC_135232.1, read as the reverse complement.
GGTGATTGATAAAGTGCTGTGAGGCACCTGAAGGAATGCATGTTGTTTTATTTTGTGTGTCATGCACATGTTCTGAGATGCATTTACCAATGTCCTGGTTATGCACCCAACATATTGCACTTTGATATTTCACATGTAATGACATAGATTCCATAATTTGTACCACAGTTAACGAGTCATTTATGTTGAATTCAATTTCGTTTGTCATTGACTTACATTTTTTGTATTGTAAATGGACACCATCCACATGATTTTTGTTCACACTTAAAGGAGCCCACGGTCGACAATCAAGTTTTATTTTTGTTTGTAATACCCAAATTTATATGATCACTGGGTGCCACTAGGTTGCCAATTGTAAAACCCCATTTTGACACAAAATTAAATCCCTTGGATAGAATGTTTTTTAGTGCATTATCTGTGTATAAAATAGATTTTTTTAATTAATATGTCTCACTTGATAATAATTTCCACTATAATTTGTGGAAAACACCACTGCTTGGTCATTGCATTGGATTGCAGAATTTTAGAGGTTTTAGATTGTGTCTAATATTCTTCTCTACTTTTAAAAATTGCCATTTTTTTGCACAATTTAAAACCTGGTTTGAGTATCCACATTTTTGAAAGTGTGTGTCAATGACCGGTCATTCGGTAATATATTTGCTCTCTGAGGTACAGCAGCATTTGGCTCTGAAATATTCACCTGTTTGCCAAAGACTGTGAAAATTTTGTACATATAGAGCAACCTTGACATTGGGTATAAAATACACCCATAAAAGAAAAATAATTATGTATTAGCAAAAATTCAATCACTTCCAATATAAATTCTATTAATTCATTTGAATAATTTGCATATTTAAGTAGCTGTTTATTCACTGCAATTAATGGTAAATTGGGTGGTATTGTCATGTATAGTGCAGTAACATCGCAAGTGATCCATAAATATTCTTGGCACCTTTTCATATCCTTCATCACATTAAGAACATGTTTGCTGTCTTGTACGTATGTAACTGGGAGAAATTTGGACCCGTGGTTGTAGATGATCGTCCGGCCATTTACACAGGTTCTCAGACATAGACCCAATTCCAGACACTATGGGTCTGAATGGTGGTGGAAACCTATGCTTATGTGTCGATGGAAGAGTGGGATTCTTGGATGTTCTGGATTAAGATATTCCATTTTTTTGTTATTACTAATTCCTGTATCCATTCCATATTGTAAAAGTGACAATTTTGCTTTAAGTTGTTTAATCCCCTTACCGACATCAGGCATACATTTACGCCAATGTCAGACTCCCTCCCTTTGATGTGGGCTCCGGCGGTGAGCCCACATTTTTCCTGGGACATGTCACATGTAGGGTTGAGCGACCTTTAGTTTTTTAGGGTCGAGTCGGGTTTTGTGAAACCCGACTGTCTTAAAAGTCGAGTCGAGTGAAATCGGCCGACCACAGTGAAAAGTCGGGTTTCGGCCGAAACACGAAACCCAGTGAAGAATTCATTCTCTCTCTCTCTCTCTCTCGCTCTCTCTCTCTCTCTCTCTCCCTCCGTCCCAGAACAGAAAATTTCGTATTGCACATTCCAAATCGCTACTGCGCACAAGCGTTAACATGACGATAGCCGTTCACTCCCCTAACACCTATGTCATCACTCTGCCCACGCTCATTCATTGGCTGAAAAAATGGCGCTAATCGCGTCATACGAAACGCGACTTTGGCGCCAAGATCGCGTACCGCATGGCCGACCCCACACAGGGATCGGGTCAGGTTTCATGAGACGCCGACTTTGCCAAAAGTCGGCGACTTATGAAAATGAACGACCCGTTTCGCTCAACCCTAGTCACATGTATTGAACATCTGACATGTGCCCACAATAGCTGCGGGTGGAATCACGATCCACCCGCAGCTATTACCTAGATAAGTGCTGCTGTCAAACTCTGACAGCGGCATTCAAATTGTGCTTCCAGCATTCGCGCCGGAAATATGCACACCGGTGACTGCGTGATCGCGGGTCATCAGTGTGTTGGCATGACAACTTGATGTCTCCTGGAGACCTCTATGGTTTTCAGTGCTGGCCCAGTGGTCGGCGCTCACAGTAAGTGAGCAATTCTACTATATAGAAGTGATCTGAACATCGCCTCTATGTAGCAGAGCCAATAGCGTTGTGGCAGCTTCTATTCTCCTATGGAGACTATTGAAGCAAGCCAAAAGTTAAAAAAATGCTTTTAAAAATATAAAAAAGTACAAAAAATATAAAAGTTCAAATCACCCCCCTTTCGCCCCATTCAAAATAAAACAATAAAAATAAATTCAAACATAGACAAATTTGGTATCACCACATTCAGAATCGCCAGATCAATCAATAAAAAAAGGATTAACCTGATCGCTAAACGGCGTAGCGACAAGTCAAAATGCCCAAATTACTTTTTTTGGTTGCCGCGACATTGCATTAAAATGCAAAAACCAGTGTGGGATTGCACTTTTTTTTCAATTTTACCGCACTTGGAACTTTTTTCCCATTTTCTAGTACATGATATGGTAAAACCAATGATGTAATTTAAAAACACAACTCGGCTCGCAAAAAACAAGTCCTCACATGGCCATATTGACAGAAAAATAAAAAAGTTATGACTCTGGGGAGAAGGGGAGCGAAAAACAATTTTTTTATTTTTCTATATTGTAACATATTGAGAATTTCTCTTTCATATACACCTCTGTCAAGTATGACAATAGACCCGGCTTTAGCTGAAATTTTATGACAATGTTTTCTTTAGATTGTAATGTTTTTAATGCTTTTCGTTCACATTGAGTAAGATTAGAGTTAGTGCATTTCTTCATTTTATGAAGATTCTTCAGTTCCCCTTCTACGTTTTAAAAATCATCCATTGCCAAGAGGTACAAGTACAATTACATATTTAACGAAGCAAATTGAAAATTGTTTTATTATAAATACTGTTTCAGTAAGGATGATCTTTCCCCCTGTCCATACTCTTCACATTTATCTGATCTAACCTTCTCCTATGCCCTTTTCTTTCCTTCCCCTTCCCTTCTACCTTTCCTAACTTTTCCTTCCACATTCTTTTCCTCTTGCACTAACATTTTTTCTCGGTTGATTCTTCTTTGGATATAACTTCTTTCTTGCTTAATTTTAGATTTAGATTTTATGTTTTATTTCTCACCTTATTGACTATAATTATAATCCCCTTCCCAAAAACTGTTAAAAAAATCCCCCAAATAAAAATATTATTGCTGAAAATCATCCATCATGTGATTGAACTGGGTAAAAGTCTGAATTAAGTTTTTATCATGTAGACAGGTTTGTTTTTGCCTTGTATCTGACGGAGAATGTAAATTGTTCAAAGTCATTTGTACCTGAAACATCTTATTAGAATATTTGTTAATGACTAACTCCACGTTTTTTATATCTGTAATAATATCTCCAGAGTTTTCTTGTCCTGACTACTGTTTGTCATGTTTATGATGGCCTTATACCTGACTTCTGTATATAACCCCACACTGCCTCTGACTATGTGTCAACCAGCTGTTAACTTCTGGTCTGTTGGTGAAAACCAGGAATCTCTTGAGGCCGGTTCACATTGCGTCAATGGCAATGCGCTGACGGCATCCGTTACACGGCTTACATAGCGACACTAATGCAATGTAATGGATGCTTCAGCACACCCATTTTCAGCACAATCGGCATGCGTTGGCGATGTGCCGTCATTCTGTGATGGACCCTCTGATGCGGGCTGCAGCGTTTCCGGGTCCGTCACCGATAGCGTAGGTGGAGCTTCTGCGCTATCGCGATCGCATAACGCGATCTTTGCAAGGCACTAGCATTGGTGCAGTCCATTTAACGCATGCGTTGAACGGACTGGACCAACGCAATGTGAACCCTGCCTTAGGGTATGAGCACAGAAATTTTTTTACAGGCAGATCTGCTGTTAAGCCTGACTAAAAAAGTGCCTTGATAGACTGAAAGAGTAACCTTCATTTTGATTTTTTATTCATATAATGACAAGCTAAGATCTCAATTTGCACCCATTTCCTGAAGCACACCACCTTCTGCCTCTCCTCCGATATCTTGTTAAAGCCCACCGTCAGCAGCCTTGCACTGCCGAGACAACCCTTCATCTCAGCCTGGGGCTCACAGCATAGCCTCACTTCTACCACCGCCAGCTTCCTGCAGCAGTGACCCTGCTGCCTGTGACCCAGCTCCAAGAACGCCGCCACCTCCCCCATAAGTTATTGTGAATTAGGAAGATAAGACAGATCCCCATTTTCCTCCCCAAAATTTGTGGTGCGTCTTATAGTCCGCAAAATAAGATATATGGGTACACAAGTATTTGAAATCTAAATCCATCGACACCTTTATATATTTTACTGTATCTGTTGCTGTATTCCCATATAATTTGAGATTTCATTAGTAAGCAAATGATGTGTTAAGTGCTGTGGGCATGGCATAGCACTTAACAAGCTTCTGCTTAACAAAGTAGATTCCCCACCCAACACCCTTTAGCTTGATGGATAGCTCATTGTCCGTTTGGCATCTGTCCTACCCAGAGCACTTAACTACTTCTTAATTTCTTAGAAATGAAGATGATAATTACTGAGGAAGGTAGCAACAGACAGATATATAAAGGAGTTAATGCATTTTCATTTAAAAGACCTGTATATAATGTACAGTTTGGGGGGTTGATCTCATTGACATTCATTGATTGTCAATCCAATAATATAATAGAGTTCTAAATGTAGAGCTTGTAATGATAGCCATTACAATTACATTTATAATGGTTACCATTTCTATAGTTAAATAGTTATATAGGTTGAAAATAGATATAGGTCCATCAAGTTCAACCTTTCTCCACCAGTTATACATTCTCTATTGCTAGATTGATGCAATGCCATTTGTTGTGAAAAAAATGTTTTAAATGCTGTTATATTTTCTGCAATAGGTAATAATGGCTAGTTCTCAGGGAGATCTGTGTGACCCATAGATCTAAGCAGCTTATTCAAATATTAAGAAAAATGTGGATTTCTGTGGAATAAGACACTGGATAACAGATATTAAGGTGTTATTTTCTCATCCTTCAATGACTTGCATGAACATATAGATGGCATAAGAGGGGTTGATACTTCTGACAGATTCCCTTTAAAAGGGTTGTCCAGGCATAGGTAATAATGATGGTAAAGCTCCATTCAAATTATAGCAGATATTGCCAGCTAGTACAGCACAGCCTTATGAATAGGATAGAAATTACATTAAAATTAAATGTGTAGGAAAACAAAGAGCTTGTAACATCAAAACGCTGCAAAACTTGTAATTATTCCCAATTGCAAAAATGATTTTTAATCCCAAAATGCATGCATTTTAATGTAAAAACTGAATTCCCCAAAATGGCCAACTCCTTTATTGACTTGCTGTTTCAAAAGCAAAGTGCGGTCACACCAAATATCAATATGATATACATTTCTCTTTTATCCATTCACTTTCCATTATGTTAAATGACAAAGATGAAATATTTCCACTTCTGTTGCTTATTTTGCAGCATTTTTCTTCACCTGCCTGTACTGTATACATGCACACGTATACACATAACCGTTCCAAACTATTTTAACTGGTTACTGGGTCTACACATAAATTAACTGAAACATAGAAATATGTATTTAGTATCATGAAGTACTTTGTACTGAGAATATTATTGTCTATGCACATATGTTTTAATATAAGGAGAACATACTTCTGTTACCTGGAGCCCTGGACGATGCACTGCTTTCTATTGTGGATTTTGGTACTGCCTCCAGCAGTGCTGGGTTATCAGAAGTAAAATGACTTTGCCATCTTTGCTTTTTTTTAACACTGGGTTCAAATACTATGTACGCATCGTCCTCGGTGGAATCAACCAGCAATGGCTCTTCATCGCGTTCATGATCCTTCTTTTCATCTGAGCATTCATCCAGTTTATCTCGAGACTCGATTTCACTGTCATCTGCTCTTCCTTCTGTGACAATAAAAGTAGATACATTTATATACAACTGAGCGTTGCTAATGTTAGCAGCACATTCAATTGAACATAATAGCCAATCATTCTGACACAAAGTCAAAGATTTTTGTAACATATATAATTTTTGCAGAGATATGTAACATAATGCTTGCTTTTGATCTTAATCTTGAATTATATTGTCATTCTATTTTATATTTTCAGGAGAATGAAAAGCATTTCGAGTGGAACTCTTCTAAAAACCCAGCTTGTGTAGGCAAAATATACCTAAGTTCCAGTTACCTGCACACCCCCCTTGCTAATTTTCAAGGAAGGCTACTCCACTGTACAGCTTTTTTACCAATTTTACCCTCCCAAGTCAGTGCTAATTCAAGCCATTCATTTATTCAACATTTAGGGTAAGTTCACACTGGGTGTTTTTGCTGCGTTTTTTATGCTAATTTTCAGCTGCTTTTTACAGTACCAGCAAAGCCTATGAGATTTCAGAAATCTCATGCACACACGTTGTTTTTTGTGTCACCAGTATTTTGTGCTTTGCAGCGCTTTTTGGACATAGGGCATGTCACTTCTTTCAGCGTTTTTCTAAACATTTTTCACCCATTGACTTGAATGGATGGTGAAAAAAACGCTGCAAATACGCTGCAAGAAAAGTCAAGGACAGCTGGATGTGATATCACACTCGGCTCTGCTACCTCTAGATGGCAGGCTGCATGATGTGCCCATGCAACCTGTCATCCAGCAGAGCAGGCCCGAACACCATTCACTTGAATGGGGGGCCCGACAATACATTGTTTCGTATGCTGTCATATGCATGACATCGCGGCAAACACCGTTTCTGATAGGCAGGGAAATCATCCCCGCCGGTCAGAGAGCTGTGGCTCCCACGCTGTCAGAAGACAGCGGGGAGCGCTCAGCTGTGATCAGAGGTGTAAACTTCACCTCCGATCACTGGTGTCAGCTGATGGGACTACTGCTCCCATCATCTGACACCTACAGCCGCTAATTACAGTGAGAGAAGGAGCGGTGGATGGGAGTATTCGGCTGCCGCTCTTGCGCTATAAATAAATAATTTAAAAAAAGGTGTGGGTTCCCTCCTATTTTTGATAACCAGCCAGACAAAACTCACAGCTGGGGGCTGCAAGCCTCAGCTGTCAGCTTCAGCAAGGCTAGTTCTCAAGAATAGAGGGGTCCTTTAGTTTTTTTTCTTAAATATTTCAATAAATAATTAAAAAAAAAACGGCTTGAGGTCCCCCCATTTTTGACAACCAGCCTTGCTAAAGCTCACAGCAGGGGGCTGGTATTCTCAGGCTGGTAAGGGGCCATTGATATAGGCCCCCCAGCATAAAAATAGCAGCCTGCAGCTGCCCAGAAAAGTTTTTTTTTTCTGTGTGCACTCAACTTTATTGCCATGCACAAAAAGAAATAAAATGCATAAAAAAAAGCGGCAAAAAATGCACCTAAACCTGCGTTTTTTCTTTCCTGCCAAGAAGATCAGGTTTTGCTGCAGAAAAAAAGCAGCAAAAACACCCTGTGTAACTTACCCTTAGATTTGTGTTGTCCTGTTTGTTTAAACAGGTGCAAAGGGCAACATACAGTAGAGACAGTACACCTAATTAACTGTGCTTTTATGAAGACTATATTGTAAGTGACACACCATTCAAATCAGATAGGGCAGCATTACGTGGAGACAGAGTCCTCATATACTCAGAGTTTACATTTCTAAAAAAATAATGTAAGAAGGGAAAATTCTCCTTCACCCTCATCATTCAGTTGCTAGCATTAAAGGGGTATTTTCATCACCAAGAGCCTATCCCAATATGCATTAGTTGTAATAATATTAATAATATTAGTAAAAACCTCCAATTAGAAATGGAGCATAGTTCTCATGATTCGTTATGTCACTTACCCCATGTGCAGGGCGCAACAGTAGCTTAGATATCCATGGTTACGATCATGAACAGCTAACTAACTGTCACTATATGAGTGGTTGTAACCATAGATACCTAAGCGGCTGCAATGCCCTGCACATGGGGTAAGCGATATAGAAAGTCAGAAGAACTATACCACATTTCTAATTGAATGTATTTGCCAATATTATTATTATTATTACACCTACTACATATTGGGATAGGATCTTTGAGATTGGAATACCCCTTTAACGGCAGAGCAAAAATGTCATCACTATTAATTGTTTAGTGGCTGTTACCACTGTATAAATAGCATTGGAGAGAATTATGTATTATCATAGCCAGAACAGGAGTTATCTATTAGATAGCATAAATCTCTCCTAGGACAAAGTGAGCAGCTACAAAACAAAAAAGGGTAGTCATGTTATTAAAAAGTTCCAGCTTAACCACTCACTTGAATTAGTCAAATGGAGTGGAAAATAGGAAACTTTTGACTCTGTTTGACCTTCTTTTCCAACAGTGTCTGTCTATCTTTTTTGCAAGACAGAGTGCTCAGTGGGGAGCTGAACATGAAGTACACCTTATCTTTGAAGGAATTTGCATGATCTGCTACAGAAAATTCTGATACTATCCCATTCATCATCCAATTCAGTTTCTACCAAAACAGCTCTATTTTATGAACATAATTGAACAAATCTACACTGTCTGAATTTATTTTAGCACTTCGGAAATATAGCACGTGAAAGACTACACAGGTCAACAAAAAAAAATTTTTTTTCTGGTGTCCAAAATATTGTAATGAATTTGGGGTATTTTTGGGGTGCTGATTCTGAATATGCTATCAGTTTTGCCAGATTGGCTCAAGTTTTTGACATTTTTGGTATCTTATTTATAGCACTTGTTGGTAAATGCGACGCATCATCTCATTAATTTCTTTGGATTAGTACTTGAACTGAGCAGTTCTCAATATAGTTTTGTGTTAATTAGTGTTCTAAAAGTTTGTTCATAGCTTGATTTTTGCACTAACTTTATGTTGTTGTCTGTTTTCCAGTGAAAAGCATGAACTCATCAAGAAGAAGTTGTCTTAACGATCCAGACTCATTCTGTTACATTTGTGGTGAATACACACTGCCAAAACATAGAAGAAACATAACAGACTTCGTAAAAAAAGTGTTATTTTGCCTATTTTGGGGTTATGCTTGGGGACCAAGACAAGTTTTGGGCACCACACATAGTGTGCAAAGCATGTATCGAATTATTACGAAAATGGAGCAAAGGACAAAGAAAAAGCTTCAAATTTGGTGTTCCAATGGTGTGGAGAGAGCCAAAAAATCATCATGATGACTGTTATTTCTGTGCAGTGCAAGTGCAAGGATTCAATAAGCATAAGAAACGAAAATGGGAGTAACATGGAATTTGCAAGAAGGCCTGTCCCTCATTGTGAAGATGTGCCTGTACCTGTGTTTACCATAAATAACAGTCATCGTGATGATTTTTTGGCTCTCTCCACACCATTGGAACACCAAATTTGAAGCTTTTTCTTTGTCCTTTGCTCCATTTTCGTAATAATTCGATACATGCTTTGCACACTATGTGTGGTGCCCAAAACTTGTCTTGGTCCCCAAGCATAACCCCAAAATAGGCAAAATAACACTTTTTTTACGAAGTCTGTTATGTTTCTTCTATGTTTTGGCAGTGTGTATTCACCACAAATGTAACAGAATGAGTCTGGATCGTTAAGACAACTTCTTCTTGATGAGTTCATGCTTTTCACTGGAAAACAGACAACAACATAAAGTTAGTGCAAAAATCAAGCTATGAACAAACTTTTAGAACACTAATTAACACAAAACTATATTGAGAACTGCTCAGTTCAAGTACTAATCCAAAGAAATTAATGAGATGATGCGTCGCATTTACCAACAAGTGCTATAAATAAGATACCAAAAATCTCAAAAACTTGAGCCAATCTGGCAAAACTGATGACATATTCAGAATCAGCACCCCAAAAATACCCTAAATTCGATGAAATATCTTTGGCACCAAAAATGCTGTTGACCAGTGCTATTAGCCATAACTGAAGACTTGGGTTTCTCAAACCAGACTCCGTCCATTTTATGAAATCACTTTTTCTGCCTGATGTTATCAATCATTACATTTTAATAATAAGATCAAAGCATATCTGTATTTTTTTAGCTGAGGGCATAGGGGTATTAAAAATTGGATATAGAATGAATTGTAGCATGGAACAAACACTGGGAATTTGTTTTGTCAACAGCAGCCTAGACTGACCATCTGGACAATTGGGCAGATTCCTGGTGGGCTGCATGCTCAATTGCATAGTGAGCCACTAAATCTGTTTTTCCGGATGCTCTTTTATATATATATTTGGTAGTCAGTGAACACGCACGCATGGTTCAGTACTAAACTCACAAGGCAGGATTAGAGCTGACGCTGGTTGTCCGGTAGGGATAGTGCAACCTGTTTCCCTGTTCTGCCATTCAAGCAGCCATAGTCAGCTATAGATGAGTTTGCTCTTGCAAATAGGTTGCCATTTTCATTAAAAGTGGGTCCCCAGAGTCTGAGTGAGTTGGTGTGTCCAGCCCTAAGACAAGGATAAATATTAGCTAATGGATGCCTGATTTCTTGCTCTGGTCCAGAACCGGTAGGTGACTGACTTTGATTTGAGACCTCAAAGGGCTGATATGACAATGAAAGCTTCCTCATACTAAGATAACCAGTACTGAAGCCAGTTTTGCACCAGGGGCTTATTTGACCAAGAATAATATGACATACATAGCAATTTATTTTTCAGCCCTTTCAGAAGTCATAGCAGCACTTACAAAGATTACTTCAAGCTTCAGGGTTTTGTCCATTTGGAAGTGATGGGGTTGATAAGGGTGTTCGTTAATATTTTTTTATGGTTAGAACAGTAAAGGGGTTTTCCTCCCCTGATCAAAATGTAATATAACACACTGTTATGATTCGGCTCTGCTAGCCAGTGTCAGTTGTCATTACTTGACCATAAGTATCTTATCTCCATTTTCTGGTCATGTGATGACTAGCTCCTCATCCGCTTCTGTCAATGTTTTATTCTATTGTATTGAGACCACTTGAAACCGTTTTCCTGGGGGGGGAAGTCGGATTAATATGTTATGTTAAGTTCCCATTGAGTGGTGAGGGACATGACATAGTAAAGCTAAACTTTGCATTGGGTCCTGCTATTTTTTCTTGATGGGTGAGAATATTGTATGGTGGCTGGCAGAGTTTGTGTGCCAGAGCTGCTTTTTAAGCCTAATAGACCAAACACGATAGACAACAATGCAATCTCCACACTATGTGAGTCAGCACACATTACCTTGGAAGTAGTCTAGCTGCACTGATACATCCGGTTCTGGAGGCCAACTTTCAGTCAAACATTCATAGTCTTCTCTGCTATGGAGATCTTCAGTAATGGAATAACCGGACACAGGAACACACATAGTTTCATGAGAACATTCAGAATTCTGATCACATTCTGTATTCCGCCAGTCCCATATGTCTTCAGAGCTGTGTTCACTCTTAACCCATTCTTCTTTTATGTCTGTCTTGCATGTCTCATCTTAAAAATATGATTAAATAATTCTTAACGTGTTATGGTAAATGACATAAGTATTTCATACTCCTAGCACCACGTTTCCTCATGTCACCTGAGCTAAAAATCTCCTAAGCGTAAAAAGCCTCAGTATCCTAGCGTAGAACATGACACAGTACTTGAACACACTCATATACAAGTACATACAACTCCTGGTGATTTCCTATCTTCACCCCCAGCACTATCAACATCACTGCAAAATTCTACTAGTCAATTTTTTCAAACTGTTGAGGAATGAAATTTGCTGAAAATTTTGTAAAATTGTTAGTTGGTCCATGACTCGAGATTGGCTTTATAGATTATTTACTTTATTGGTCCCCTTCTATTCCCAGTTATGTATCTTGTAGACATCCTAATTTAACATATGTCTTATTCTTGACATGCCCCTCCGTTCATTAGACCATGGTAAAGTCAGATAGGCACCAGAACACTCTATTGAAGCAGTTTGCCCTATCACAATGTCTGTCACATGGCAATAGCAGCCGCAAGCATAATTAAAGCAAATACATCGCCTGGTTCTTGCTACCCCATCTAAGTGCAGCAGGATATAGGGGCAGGGACCCTGATTCTAGTATTATATCACTTACTGAGCTGCTTGCTGTGATTTTGATAAATCTCCTGCAGATCTAGCAGTTCTCTGAATGCTGAGATCTGTATAACCCCACGCACACCATTGATTGATGGCTGTCTGCCTATGTACAGAGTACACCGAGAGTTGCCAATCAGTGGTGTGAGCGGGTTACACAGAAATCATGGATACGCTTGACTTCCTAGCAACAGGTTTATTAGTCCCGTAGTTATAATCTGCTGATATATCACTGATTTTATGAAAAGTACACAAGGCAGACGAGTAAGTGACACATTTCGAGAATCAGGGTCTCTACATTGTCTCCATTGAATCAGATATGACAGATACCCTTTAAAAAAAGAAATAACACGTCAGGGCAGAACATTTAGTTGACTATATTTTTATTTAATTTCAACATATTGTTGACTTTTAGGGACAATATTTTTTTAAGTACCTGTATTTTGGGTTAAATAACTTTTGCATTTTGGTTTCATTAAATATTTTATACATTTTGCCTCCTATTGCCTCTGTGTTGTCTATTGGTGGCTGCAGAATGAGCTATCTGAGAATTCACCATTGGGCTCGATCTGATGGTCTAGCGGGGAGTTGTAGCTCTTTTATCTATTTTTTTCTGAGCTCCTCTCAGATTATTTATAACCACAGACCACATCAAAGATGAATGTGTAGCGAAACAAAGAACCCATAATAGCCAAATGGTGCATGATGAACTGCAAATGCAAAAAAAAGTTTTTACTCCTAGATATAGCATTTTAGAAAAAAAAGAATGTCCTGAAAGGTGGACAGCCCTTCTAAATGCATATGATTGTAAAGCTTCCTACAATTATATTTAGATCAAATTTGTCTAATCTTGTTACTTATGATATAGGATTGTGACTACATGGGAAAACAACCTCTGTAACTAGGGAATAAATAACAAATCATTCATTAGCCATTTGATGTTGGTTTGTATGAATAGGGTACACGTTGGCTGTAATTATTTAAGGATATATCTGTGATGTGGGATTAATGGAGGTCTCAGTATTAGGATCCCATAGATTATAAAAATTAAGGGACTGGAGTTCTTAGATGAGTTAAACTGAAAAACTTTTATTTTCTCAACTTTTATCTCCGCATATAATATTACCTTTGTATGTCTTCATATCTCCTAAAATGGAAGAGTAATCTCATAAGGATGTAATAAATCCACTCAAAAAATAATTGCAAACTGTTTTTTCCGTGTCCACATTTAACCAGTATCAATTTACTAAACTGTAGCAAAGTTGAAATGAAGTTCACACAGAGGTTGGATTTAGTGGTAGATTATTGTCTTGAAAATGTTATTATAGGTTGACACCACTCTCGTAGACACAAAGAAGAAAAGAGCATATATGAGTCATAAACCGAAATAAAAAAAGTCATGGCATTGAAGCTATCCTGAATCATCGCTGTAACTCAGATACAACTACCCACTGCAGTTCACGGGTCATCAGCACTAATACTAATGAGAACAGATAATACAATGGGGATTTTCACATGGTTAGTGCAACTGAAATGGAAAAGAAAAATCAGCTTTTCCCAGCTATGTACACAGGAATATATAACAAGCAAAGTACAGGAATGGAAAAATCCAGTAACCAGCAGGAAAATCACACTGAATAAATCCAACACGTCCAACACGTGAGGACATATATACAGTAAATGTTCAATATTAAAATATAGCTTAATTACTAAATTTAATAAAACAGATGCGGAAATCTACAATATTTCTACGAAGAATACATAATAAAAATACAAATCCAGACAAACCGGATATGTCTACAAAAAAGTCCAAACCACAGTGACGGCCAGAGGAATAACAGAAAATGTCACCTAATATAGCAAACCATTTACAGAGCAAATGTTCCTGACAGTGGTCAAACAGCCTTACAGGGTTCGATTAATAAAAAAATACCTTATTGGTTGAAAATTAATTGCTAAAGGTGAAAATGAAAGTAATGGAACAATGTGACCAGAGTGTCGTATCCAGGGAGGGAAGTCCTCGCTCATCAGTCACTATTGCAAAGACTCAACTGTTCCACCAGACGGGACTAGAGGTGTGATTAAGGCCTTGTCAGACTATTCTGGCCCTCATATCCCTAAATGCTCTCGCCCTGACAAGGTCAGTCTACAGCTGACCCTGGATGACGTCACCCTACAAATGCCCTGCATGCCTCCAATTTGTATCTATGCATCTTGCTTGTAGAAACAGGTTTTCACTTTGATAAGAATAGTGGAATTGTATTTAAATGGAGAGATCTGTGCAGATTGCTGTTACAATAACTGGTGATATTTCAAATAAAATAATAAAATAAATTAACATTATTTTTAAAAGCATTCATACTCTGCAGCACTTTTTCCCCACACCTGCCTAAAACATTTGCACAGTACTGTATACACTGCATGCAAAATTATTAGGCAACTGAGTATTTTGACCATCAACATATTTATGTATATTTTCCAACTCCACGCTGTATAAACTTGATTGGTTGTTGGTTTAAAAAACATCAGGTTATGTGTATTTATGTAATGAGGGAAGGTGAAGCCGAAGGATAGCAACACACTTTATCAAGGTGTGGATGATTAGGCAGTTTTTATTTCTCAGGCAAAAAGAGTAAAAATAAAAAGGAGATTTAACGGACTCTGAAAAGAGAAAAATTGTTAAATGTCTAAAAGAAGGATGCAACACTCTTGACATTGCTAAGATATGGGGACATGATCACAGAACCATGAAAAATGTTGTTGAAAATAGTCAACGGGATCACGTAAAACATGTTAAGAAGAAAAATGCAAATTAAATGCTAAGTATTTGAGAAGAATGAAACATGAAGTGTCCAGGAACCCATTATCCTCTGGGGTTGTCATATCCTAGAACTGTAAGCTCCCTTTCGTGACCAGAAGCACAAGGTGTTCAGTGCTCAGAGACCTGGCCAAAGTAAGGAAACATGAAACCCGACCACAACTGAAGAAGACTCATAAGTTGAAATGTCAAGACTGGGCCAAGAATTATCTGAAATCAGTTTTTTCATAGGTTTTTCTGGACTGATGAGATAAGAGTCACTCTTTACGGACATAGCCCATGGCTGAATCAGTAATGGGCAAAGACCTGCACTTTGATGCCAGCAAGGTGGAGGTGGGGTCAGGCAATAGGCTGATATTATTCATGATGAGCTAGATGGGTCTTTTGGGGTAGAAGATGGACTCAAAATCAAATCCCAAACCTACTGTCAGTTTTTAAAAGATAATTTCCTCAAGCAGTGGGTACAGGAAAAAGTCTGCATCTTTCAAGAAAGCCATGATTATTATGTAGGACAATGCTCCGTTGCATACATTGAAGTTATAGGAAGTGATTGATTGCAGTTATTCATTCCAAAGGGTATGTAACCAAATATTGAACTAAGAGTGCCAACAGTTTAGTCAGGCACATTTGCCTTTATATATCTTTTTTGTGCTGTTCCAATACACACAAAGGAAATAAACATACATTATATAATAAAACATGTGTAAATGCAATAATTTTCTGGGCGAAATACTTCATTTTCTGGAGCAATATTTTGAAGGGAAATAATGTTTTCAAGATGTTATCTTGAATAAAAAAAATCAAAGTAGTAATTCTCATTTAGTTGGGGTACCCCCTCGTTTAGAGCAGCCACAATTAAAACTGTGTACCCTTTTAAAACCAATAACAACAGAATAAGTAAAGACAATTTGTAAATAATCTTTAATGATCATCTAAACTTTGATTTTATTTTAATAATCTTGTCCTGCATGGATTTGCACCTTGCAAATCCCTTTTTAAAGTATTTGTCTTCATTGCGGTAAAAAAAACTATTGCCTATAAGTGGCTTCAAAATCCCTGTTTTTCCCAAGTCTATGGTATTTGCCTGACTTTAGCTGCATTGATATGTATTAAGAAGAAGTGAAATCCCTGAATAGCTTCTGCAGGATGTACCATTAATGAGGAGAAACTGCCATCTCATGGACAGGCGAAATCAAGTGGAACCAAATTGTGCTGGAAGAATTGCAGGAGTAGCAACTTTGCGTGCTGGACCTGAGCAGGTGACCCACAGGAAGGACTTCCTTGATATTAAAGCCCTGAGAGCCAAAAAAAGGCAGATTTGTCACCAGAGAAGAGAGTAGAGCAGATGCGCTCCATGGATGTCGCTGAGGTCAGTGTAACAGGCCTCATTGGAAAGTCTACATCATCAAGGCATTGACCATTGCCTGACAAGGCCCTGATTCCACACAGGAGGACTCTGAGTTCCGCCTACGCTAGACGGGACCAGGATTTTTGCCCTATGCCAGTAAATCTCAAGAGACTGGACGTCGCCCATCAAGAGCCGAGGTCTAGTCCATGCCGTTCCAGTCATAAGAGACTTCCATCGATGGTCAAGCCAAGAAGATCCATGAGGCGACTGTATAAGGCAGGACACACCTGTGACTGCAGAAGGACAGTGCGTGTGAGCAGGCAGTCACTTGCAGCTATTCTCTATGGTACTGGGGTCAGCTGGGATTAGGGTCTCAGGTTCAGAGGGGGCCAGTTGGTGCGTGAGTGTCTCAATGGGCTTTTATAGAATACATCAGCAAGAGACTTGCAGCCTAGTGGAAAAACCCGGTGACCCCCATTAGAGCCAAATTTGCAGAGAGAGAACTTTCATGGTGGCTCTCACGACTAGGTGCACCAAGGTTGCTAACAGAACATTAACGTTGGAAAAGCAAAGAAAGTCTTTATCTAAGTTTGTTGTTATCTTTAAATGTTAATCTGCCTAGTTGCTAACATTAATTGTTTAGAATTACTTAAAACTAGGGTTGAGCGACTTTCATTTTTTTAAGATCGAGTAGGGTTTTGGGAAACCCGATTTTGTCCAGAGTCGAGTCGAGTGCAGTCGGCCGATTATCGCTAAAAGTCGGGGATCGACCGAAACACGAAACCCAATGCAAGTCAATGGGGAAGCATAGTCGGCAGTGAGTGGAGGCCAGGAAAACACCTACAGTGCCCATTTTAATGCCAAAAACATCCATTCTTGTTTCTGAAGCTTGCCAATCTTAATTAACTGTATAATAATAGTTGGGCATAGGGAATTGGGTGAAAGTTGTGGGGGGAGTAGGGCTGGCTCAAGTTTTTCGTGGGCCCAGGAAATGCGGACTACGTCACGGCGGTGTTGCAGGGAAAGGTAAGTATTTAAAAGTTGCAAGTGCTGTGATCCTGAGCAAGCAGGGGGGGGGCCCACTCGTTCGCATTGCCACTGGCACAGGGCCCCTCAAAGTACGGCGGTGTGTTTGCATGGCGGGGGCGCCTCCCACCAGCAGCGACACTTTTGCGTACTCTGAGGGGCCCTGTGCCAGTGACGTCGCCAACGAGTATGCCCCCCCACCTGATGAAGGAACCTGCACTTTCATCTGCACCTTCCTCTTTGTCCCTGTGTAAGGTGGTATAACATGCGGGAAGGGGAACCTTACTTTCAGCAGGGACAGATTCTGGCTGTGTAGAGTACAAGGGGAATGTAGTGGTCTAGGTCAATGTACCAGCAGACTCATTTAGCAGTGGCTGGGCAATGGGCAGGATGAGGAGGAAACAGATATAGGGCCAAAGAATAAAGTAGGCTACATGCAGTTCAAAATTGGTAACAGGACTAAACAGGCGGCATTGCTTTGTTCAGTGGAGTAGCAAACCCAAGAGCAGCAGACACTGTTTCAAGGGCCTAACCACACTAGTAGGCCAAATGCAGTTTAATATCTGATAGTATAGGGCGAAAGCCAGAATGTGGAAGCTCAGCTTTGTTCAGTTGAGGACAACACCAGGGAGGGGCAGACACCTTTAGTAGGCCGGAAAAGCCTATTGCATTTTTTAAAATGGTAATTTGGAGCAGAAGGTTGAAGCTCAGCTTTATTTACTTGAGGGCAACACCAGGGAGGGGCAGAAGCCGTTAGTAGGCCCTAACCACCATTTTTTTTTTTTAAACCACATAATGAGAGCCGGAAGGTTGAAGCTCAGCTTTATTTAGTTGAGGACAACACCAGGGAGGGGCACACAGACAGACACCTTTAGTAGGCCTGAAAAGCCTATTGCATTTTTCAAAATGGTAATTTGGAGCAGAAGGTTGAAGCTCAGCTTTATTTAGTTGAGGGCAACACCAGGGAGGGGCAGAAGCCGTTAGTAGGCCCTAACCACCATTTTTTTTTTAAAACCACATAATGAGAGCCGGAAGGTTGAAGCTCAGCTTTATTTAGTTGAGGACAACACCAGGGAGGGGCAGAAGCCGTTAGTAGGCCCTAACCACCATTTTTTTTTTTTAAACCACATAATGAGAGCCGGAAGGTTGAAGCTCAGCTTTATTTAGTTGAGGACAACACCAGGGAGGGGCACACAGACAGACACCTTTAGTAGGCCTGAAAAGCCTATTGCATTTTTCAAAATGGTAATTTGGAGCAGAAGGTTGAAGCTCAGCTTTATTTAGTTGAGGGCAACACCAGGGAGGGGCAGAAGCCGTTAGTAGGCCCTAACCACCATTTTTTTTTTAAAACCACATAATGAGAGCCGGAAGGTTGAAGCTCAGCTTTATTTAGTTGAGGACAACACCAGGGAGGGGCAGAAGCCGTTAGTAGGCCCTAACCACCATTTTTTTTTTTAAAACCACATAATGAGAGCCGGAAGGTTGAAGCTCAGCTTTATTTAGTTGAGGACAACACCAGGGAGGGGCAGAAGCCGTTAGTAGGCCCTAACCACCATTTTTTTTTTTAAAACCACATAATGAGAGCCGGAAGGTTGAAGCTCAGCTTTATTTAGTTGAGGACAACACCAGGGAGGGGCACACAGACAGACACCTTTTGTAGGCCTGAAAAGCCTATTGCATTTTTCAAAATGGTAATTTGGAGCAGAAGGTTGAAGCTCAGCTTTATTTAGTTGAGGGCAACACCAGGGAGGGGCAGAAGCCGTTAGTAGGCCCTAACCACCATTTTTTTTTTAAAACCACATAATGAGAGCCGGAAGGTTGAAGCTCAGCTTTATTTAGTTGAGGACAACACCAGGGAGGGGCAGAAGCCGTTAGTAGGCCCTAACCACCATTTTTTTTTTTAAAACCACATAATGAGAGCCGGAAGGTTGAAGCTCAGCTTTATTTAGTTGAGGACAACACCAGGGAGGGGCAGAAGCCGTTAGTAGGCCCTAACCACCATTTTTTTTTTTAAAACCACATAATGAGAGCCGGAAGGTTGAAGCTCAGCTTTATTTAGTTGAGGACAACACCAGGGAGGGGCACACAGACAGACACCTTTAGTAGGCCTGAAAAGCCTATTGCATTTTTTAAAATGGTAATTTGGAGCAGAAGGTTGAAGCTCAGCTTTATTTAGTTGAGGGCAACACCAGGGAGGGGCAGAAGCCGTTAGTAGGCCCTAACCACCATTTTTTTTTTTTAAACCACATAATGAGAGCCGGAAGGTTGAAGCTCAGCTTTATTTAGTTGAGGGCAACACCAGGGAGGGGCAGAAGCCGTTAGTAGGCCCTAACCACCATTTTTTTTTTTTAAACCACATAATGAGAGCCGGAAGGTTGAAGCTCAGCTTTATTTAGTTGAGGGCAACACCAGGGAGGGGCAGAAGCCGTTAGTAGGCCCTAACCACCATTTTTTTTTTTTAAACCACATAATGAGAGCCGGAAGGTTGAAGCTCAGCTTTATTTAGTTGAGGGCAACACCAGGGAGGGGCAGAAGCCGTTAGTAGGCCCTAACCAAAGTTGAAGGCCAAATGCAGTTTAATTTCTGATACTATAGGCCGAAAGCCAGAAGGTGGAAGTTCCGATTTAGACAGTGGAGGACAATTTGAATTAGGGACTGCAGACAGACTTAGTAGGCTGTCCCCTGTGGACCATGCATCCACCACATTAACCCATTGCGCCGTAATGGACACGTAATCTTCCGTGGCCATGCCTACAGGTCCATGCGTCTGTTGTCAGGTGCACCTTTGTACTCACAGATTGCCAGAGTGCATGGACAATGCGGTCTTCTACATGCTGGTGGAGGGTTGGGATGGCTTTTCTCGCAAAAGAAGTGTCGACTGGTTAGCTTGTAGCGTGGTACAGCGTAGTCCATCATGGCCTTATTAATAGTAAATAAAATATATAACTAGGCTCTATGAACTTTTAAATAGGTTCCAGGGGTACACGGGCAGCATTGGTGTGGTCAGTGGAGGAGTATTGCAAGTAGGGGCTGCAGACAGGCTATCAAAGGCCTAAAATAACAAACAGTAGGCAGTCATGGCAGTTTTACATCGGTTACATGGATACACAGGCAGGCACTCCAGGCAGCATTGTGGTCAGTGGAGGAGTATTGCAAGTAGGGGCCGCAGACAGGCTATCAAAGGCCTAAAATAACAAACAATAGGCTCATGGCAGTTTTACAGCGGTTACATGGATACACGGGCAGGCAGCTTGGTGGTCAGTGGAGGAGTATTTAAAGTAGGGACCGCAGACAGGCTTCAAAGGCCTAACATAAGAAAATGGGCTGGCTGTAGGCACTTTATAATTGGTTCCAGGGGTACACGGGCAGCAGTGGTCTGGTCAGTGGAGGAGTATTTAAAGTAGGGACCGCAGACAGGCTATCAAAGGCCTAACATAACAAACAATAGGCTCATGGCAGTTTCACAGCGGTTACATGGATACACGGGCAGGCAGCTTGGTGGTCAGTGGAGGAGTATTGCAAGTAGGGGCTGCAGACAGGCTATCAAAGGCCTAAAATAACAAACAGTAGGCAGTCATGGCAGTTTTACATCGGTTACATGGATACACAGGCAGGCACTCCAGGCAGCATTGTGGTCAGTGGAGGAGTATTGCAAGTAGGGGCCGCAGACAGGCTATCAAAGGCCTAAAATAACAAACAATAGGCTCATGGCAGTTTCACAGCGGTTACATGGATACACGGGCAGGCAGCTTGGTGGTCAGTGGAGGAGTATTGCAAGTAGGGGCCGCAGACAGGCTATCAAAGGCCTAAAATAACAAACAATAGGCTCATGGCAGTTTTACAGCGGTTACATGGATACACAGGCAGCTTGGTGGTGAGTGGAGGAGTAGTGCAAGGAGTGTCTGTCCCAGTACTCCCAAAATATAAATAGATGTTA
This sequence comes from Ranitomeya variabilis, assembly GCF_051348905.1. Taxonomy (NCBI): domain Eukaryota; kingdom Metazoa; phylum Chordata; class Amphibia; order Anura; family Dendrobatidae; genus Ranitomeya; species Ranitomeya variabilis. The sequence goes on along the minus strand of NC_135232.1, from coordinate 879,596,342 downwards.
ATGTCTCGCAAAACAACCAAAACAAAAAAAAAAGGTGGCATACTTAGGTACAGGGGTGGGCTCATCTACTGAGTTTCTGACATAGTAATTTGGCAGTAACTATTTAATGGTGCCAATATAGGACACAGACACAGACTACTTTAAGTTGCATCATAGATGTCTACAAATTTGTATTGTCAGTGCCAGACATTGAATGATGTCAGCGAATAGACTAAAGATTGGTGGAGCTGTGCGACATAATTTTGCACGTGGTAGAGCACATTTTGAGCTGGGGTAGGGGGGAACTCTCTTGAGGCCGGCGGGACCGCCCCAGGGCCCCTCATGTTACAACGGTGTGTCTGACGTTGGGTGCGCACCACCACCGCCAGAGACACTACATTGTACTATGAGGGACCCAGTAGCAATGCCGTCAACCAAAAGCGAGCACACCCACCTCTTCAGACAAACAGCAGTCTCACGGGTGCTTGCGCCAAGTCGCGATACCACGGCCCCGTGTGGGGAGTTTTGCCATTTAGGGAGGTGTAAACATGTCGTATGCTGTACAATCAGCTGCAGCAAATTAGACATTAGAAAAGTAATTCACAGGCAAGAGCTTTTCATAGGAAAGCTAGGTGTCGGCCGGGCAAGGTGGGGCAAAAGATTTCGAAATCCAGTTGTGGTTCATTTTAATGAATGTTAGATCGTCAACATTTTGGGTAGCCAGACGAGTCCTTTTTTCGGTTAATATTGAACCTGCAGCACTGAATACTCTTTCTGATAGGACACTTGCTGCCGGGCAAGCAAGCTCCTGCAATGCATATTCTGCCAATTCTGGCCAGGTGTCTAATTTGGAGGCCCAGTAATCAAATGGGAATGACGGTTGAGGGAGAACATCGATAAGGGATGAAAAATAGTTAGTAACCATACTGGACAAATGTTGTCTCCTGTCACTTTCAATTGATGCAGCAGTACCTGTCCTGTCTGCGGTCATAGCAAAATCACTCCACAACCTGGTCAGAAAACCCCTCTGTCCAATGCCACTTCTGATGTGTGCACCCCTAACACTCCTAGTCTGCTGCCCCCTGGAGCTCGTGTGAGAACGATCACGTGCGCTGTGTGCTGGGAATGCCTGAAGCAAACGGTCAACAAGAGTTGATTGTTTGGTTGCTAATATTAGTTCCAAGTTCTCATGTGGCATAATATTTTGCAATTTGCCTTTATAGCGTGGATCAAGGAGGCAGGCCAACCAGTAATCGTCATCGTTCATCATTTTCGTAATGCGTGTGTCCCTTTTTAGGATACGTAAGGCATAATCCGCCATGTGGGCCAAAGTTCCAGTTGTCAAATCTCCGGTTGTGATTGGTTGAGGGGCAGTTGCAGGCAAATCTACGTCACTTGTGTCCCTCAAAAAACCAGAACCCGGCCGTGACACGCAACCAAATTCCTGTGCCCCCGGGAAAGGTTCGGCATTAAAAATATACTCATCCCCATCATCCTCCTCGTCCTCCACCTCCTCTTCGCCCGCTACCTCGTCCTGTACACTGCCCTGACCAGACAATGGCTGACTGTCATCAAGGCTTTCCTCTTCCTCTGGTGCAGACGCCTGCTCCTTTATGTGCGTCAAACTTTGCATCAGCAGACGCATTAGGGGGATGCTCATGCTTATTACGGCGTTGTCTGCACTAACCAGCCGTGTGCATTCCTCAAAGCACTGAAGGACTTGACACATGTCTTGTATCTTAGACCACTGCACACCTGACAACTCCATGTCTGCCATCCTACTGCCTGCCCGTGTATCCTCCCACAAATAAATAACAGCACGCCTCTGTTCGCACAGTCTCTGAAGCATGTGCAGTGTTGAGTTCCACCTTGTTGCAACGTCTATGATTAGGCGATGCTGGGGAAGGTTCAAAGACCGCTGATAGGTCTGCATACGGCTGGCGTGTACAGGCGAACGTCGGATATGTGAGCAAAGTGCACGCACTTTGAGGAGCAGGTCGGAGAACCCAGGATAAGTTTTCAATAAGCACTGCACCACCAGGTTTAAGGTGTGAGCCAGGCAAGGAATGTGTTTCAGTTGGGAAAGGGAGATGGCAGCCATGAAATTCCTTCCGTTATCACTCACTACCTTGCCTGCCTCAAGATCTACTGTGCCCAGCCACGACTGCGTTTCTTGTTGCAAGAACTCGGACAGAACTTCCGCGGTGTGTCTATTGTCGCCCAAGCACTTCATAGCCAATACAGCCTGCTGACGCTTGGCAGTAGCTGGCCCATAATGGGACAACTGGTGTGCAACAGTGTCATCTGCCGATGGAGTGGTTGGCAGACTGCGTTCTGTGGAAGAGCTGTAGCTTCTGCAGGAGGACGAGGAGGAGGAGGAGGAGGGGGTGCGAACGCCTACAGCCAACTGTTTCCTAGACCGTGGGCTAGGCACAACTGTCCCTAAATTGATGTCGCCTGTGGACCCTGCATCCACCACATTCACCCAGTGTGCCGTGATGGACACATAACGTCCCTGGCCATGCCTACTGGTCCATGCATCTGTAGTCAGGTGCACCTTTGTACTCACAGATTGCCTGAGTGCATGGACGATGCGCTGTTTAACATGCTGGTGCAGGGCTGGGATGGCTTTTCTGGAAAAAAAGTGTCGACTGGGTAGCTCGTATCGTGGTTCAGCGTACTCCATCAGGGCTTTGAAAGCTTCGCTTTCAACTAACCGGTAGGGCATCATCTCTAACGAGATTAGTCTAGCTATGTGGGCGTTAAAACCCTGTGTACGCGGATGCGAGGATAAGTACTTCCTTTTTCTAACCAGAGTCTCATGTAGGGTGAGCTGGACTGGAGAGCTGGAGATCGTGGAACTTTCGGGTGTGCCGGTGTACATGGCAGACTGAGAGACGGTTGGAGACGGTATTGTTTCCGCCGGTGCCCTAGATGCAATATTTCCTCCTACAAAACTGGTGATTCCCTGACCCTGACTGCTTTTGGCTGGCAAAGAAACCTGCACAGATACTGCCTGTGGTGCGGAAAATGGTGGCCTTACAGTGACGGAAGGGATGTTGCGTTGCTGACTAGCTTCATTGGCCGAGGGTGCTACAACCTTGAGGGACGTTTGGTAGTTAGTCCAGGCTTGAAAATGCATGGTGGTTAAGTGTCTATGCATGCAACTAGTATTTAGACTTTTCAGATTCTGACCTCTGCTTAAGCTAGTTGAACATTTTTGACAGATGACTTTGCGCTGATCAGTTGGATGTTGTTTAAAAAAATGCCAGACTGCACTCTTCCTAGACTCGGATCCCTTTTCAGGGATTGCAGACTGAGCTTTAACCGGATGGCAACGCTGTGCTCCAACAGGTTTTGGCTTTGACACGCGTTTTGGGCCAGATACGGGCCCGGCAGATGTAACCTGTTGCGATGTTGATGCCTGCTGCGGCCCCTCCTCCACCTCCGCTTCTGAACTACTGCCGCCTGCACCCTGTTCCCCCAATGGCTGCCAATCGGGGTCAATAACTGGGTCATCTATTACCTCCTCTTCGAGCTCGTGTGCAACTTCGTCTGTGTCACTGTGTCGGTCGGTGGTATAGCGTTCGTGGCGGGGCAACATAGTCTCATCAGGGTCTGATTGTGGATCTGTACCCTGAGAGGGCAATGTGGTGGTCTGAGTCAAAGGAGCAGCATAGTACTCTGGCTGTGGCTGTGCATCAGTGCACTCCATGTCAGAATATACTTGTAATGGGCATGGCCTGTTAAATGTTTCACTTTCTAAGCCAGGGACGGTATGTGTAAAGAGCTCCATGGAGTGACCCGTTGTGTCGCCTGCTGCATCCTTCTCTCTTGTTGTAGTTTTTGCTGAGGAGGACAAGGAAGCGACTTGTCCCTGACCGTGAACATCCACAAGCGACGCGCTGCTTTTACATTTACCAGTTTCGGAAGAGGAGGCAAAAGAGCTAGAGGCTGAGTCTGCAATGTAAGCCAAAACTTGCTGTTGCTGCTCCGCCTTTAAAAGCGGTTTTCCTACTCCCAGAAAAGAGAGCGTTCGAGGCCTTGTGTAGCCTGACGACGAAACTGGCTCCACAGCTCCAGACTTAGGTGGAATATTTTTATCCCCACGACCACCTGATGCTCCTCTACCACTACCATCATTACCAGCTGACAATGAACGCCCACGACGACCTCTTGCACCAGACTTCCTCATTGTTTTAAAATCTTAACCAAAGTAACTTTATTTGTTGCTGTCAAACAACTTACACGGTGAGCTATAACTTCAGTATGATTTCAATATCCCTTAACAGGTTGGTGAGACCACAAGGAAAATCAGGCACAATGTTACACACTCTGTTTTCTGTGGCACAAAATCACAGAGATGACACACACGCAGGACTGTCACTCAAGCACTAATGTCAATATTAATCTCCCACCTAATTTATTTTTTTTTTTTCTCAGGGAGACTTTAGAAACCAAATAATATTAAAAAAAAAAAAAAAAAAGGCTTTCTATGGCCCACAATTAGAGAGAGAGAGGTGGCACACCCAGGAGTCAAGACTGGCACACAAGCTGAGAGGGCAATATTACTCTCCCACTGTTTTTTTATGTATTTTTTGTTTTTTCAGGGAGACTTTAGAAACCCAATAATATTTTAAAAAAAAAATAAATAGGCTTTCTATGGCCCACTGAATGAGAGGGAGAGAGGTGGCACACCCAGGAGTCAAGACTGGCACACAAGCTGAAAGGGCAATATTACTCTCCCACTGTTTTTTTAGGTTTTTTTTTTTTTTTCAGGGAGACTTTAGAAACCAAATAATATTAAAAAAAAAAAAAAAAAAAAAAAAAATAGGCTTGCTATAGCCCACTGAATGAGAGATAGCACACACAGCAGTGGCACACAAGCCCTGACTGAGGCCAATATTTTTCTCCCACTGATTGATGTAGTGTTTTTGTGTTGAGGTAGAATTTAGAACACAAATCACGGAAAAAATAAATAGGCTTTCTATGGCCCACTGAATGAAAGGGAGAGAGGTGGCACACCCAGGAGTCAAGACTGGCACACAAGCTGAAAGGGCAATATTACTCTCCCACTGTTTTTTTATGTATTTTTTGTTTTTTCAGGGAGACTTTAGAAACCCAATAATATTTTTTAAAAAAAATAAATAGGCTTTCTATGGCCCACTGAATGAGAGGGAGAGAGGTGGCACACCCAGGAGTCAAGACTGGCACACAAGCTGAAAGGGCAATATTACTCTCCCACTGTTTTTTTAGGTTTTTTTTTTTTTCAGGGAGACTTTAGAAACCAAATAATATTAAAAAAAAAAAAAAAAAATAGGCTTGCTATAGCCCACTGAATGAGAGATAGCACACACAGCAGTGGCACACAAGCCCTGACTGAGGCCAATATTTTTCTCCCACTGATTGATGTAGTGTTTTTGTGTTGAGGTAGATTTTAGAACACAAATCACGGAAAAAATAAATAGGCTTTCTATGGCCCACTCAGTGAGAGATGGCACACACAGGGATGGCACTGTAGCAGAAATGCCAATCTTAATCTCCCACAAAAAAAAAAAAAAAAAAAAAAAAAAACTGTCCTACAATTACTATCTCCCTGCAGTAATGTAAGCCAGGTATGGCAGGCAGCAATAGGAGTGGACTGATGCACAAATTAAATAAAAAGTGTGGACAAACAAAAAAGATAGCTGTGCAGAAAGGAAGGAACAAGAGGATATGTGCTTTGAAAAAAGCAGTTGGTTTCCACAGTGGCGTACACACAGCAATACAGCTATCACGGAGCCTTCTAGGGCAGCCCAATGAGCTACAGCGCTGAGGGGAAAAAAAAAAAAAAATAGCTTCCACAGTCCCTGCACACCGAAGGTGGTGTTGGACAGTGGAAATCGCTGCAGCACAAGCGGTTTGGTGGTTAGTGGACCCTGCCTAACGCTCTCCCTGCTTCTGACGAAGCGGCAGCAACCTCTCCCTAAGCTCAGATCAGCAGCAGTAAGATGGCGGTCGGCGGGAACGCCCCTTTATAGCCCCTGTGACGCCGCAGACAGCAAGCCAATCACTGCAATGCCCTTCTCTAAGATGGTGGGGACCAGGATCTATGTCATCACGCTGCCCACACTCTGCGTTCACCTTCATTGGCTGAGAAATGGCGCTTTTCGCGTCATTGAAACGCGACTTTGGCGCGAAAGTCGCGTACCGCATGGCCGACAAGCACAGGGGTCGGATCGGGTTTCATGAGACGCCGACTTAGCCAAAAGTCGGCGACTTTTGAAAATGATCGACCCGTTTCGCTCAACCCTACTTAAAACCACTGTGGATAAATAGAACTATGATCATTCCTGACTGTTTCTGCCTTGTGCCTCTGTGTGTTACATCCAGACACCTGTATTACAGATATCTGAAGGTGCTAATTTTGAGTACCAATGATGATAGTCAAAGAATCAGCATATCACTGCACTTGTACCTCACTAACTCTGGGGATAAATTTGCTGCAGTAGCTGACCTGTTCACTGCCATCATCTGTACTCCAAATGAATACATTCTGATATCAATGCAGGTAAATGCTGGTAAAGAAAGAATGAGGAAAAGTAGTGGTCTGGAAGACAAATCTTATTAAAGTTATTTGCAAAGTTTCATTTACATTTTAAATATCCCACTGGTTTCTACCCACAGCTTTTATGCAGACCTATTTGCCTCCATGATGACAAACTACAAACAAATTTTAGATGTTTTATGCCTACAAAACTGCTTGGCTACATTATTTAAAACGTAAATAATAGTCTCCTCATACCCAGATTTGTGGGAAAGAACCATTTTTTTTTATTTAGATAAATCATACAAAATGTTGGTATTACTTGTTTTTCTAAGGAAAAAAACAGTAAATAAACTGAAAAATACAAGAGTAAGAGAGTATAAAAATATATACTTCATTAGAGCAGAAAAATAAGCTAAAAAAATGTATCACACAGTGCAAAAAAGCCAACATAACCAGCAGGAGAGCACAAGACGGAGAATACAGTACATAGAGATCTGGGATGTGAGACAGAGGACACCCTAATGACAAATAAAGCATCGCAGTGCCAGGCAATATTTTGTATATATAAAATAATATCTCCAAGATATCACCAGCATTTAAAAAAATCAAATTTATACTAATGCTTATCATCTAATGCTTTGCTTTACATCATTTGTGGAATTCTGTTTTTTTTTTTTTTTTACCATTAATCAGAGGGCGATATCCTGACTCTTGAGGATATAAGGCTCTGGCAAAAATTAAGAGACCACCGCAACATTTTCAGTTTGCCTGATTTTCCTCTTTATTGGTATATTTTTGAGTAAAATGTAAATTGTTCTTTTATTCTATAAACTACTGACAACATGTCTCTGAAAATCCAAGCAATACATTTTCTATTTACTTTCCAAAAATAAGAAATGGTCAAAATAACAAAAAATGCAGTGCTTGCAGATCTCAAATAATGCAAAAAAACAAGTTCATAATCATATAGAAACAACAATACTAATGTTTTAACTCAGGAAGAGTTCAGAAATCAATATTTTGTGGAATAACCATGATTTTTAATCACAGCTTTCATGCGTCTTGGCATGCTTTCCACCAGTCTTTCACACTGCTTTTGGGTAACCTTATGCCACTCCTGGTACAAAAATGTAAGCAGTTCTTCTTTGTTTGATGGCTTGTGACTATCCATCTTCCTCTTGATTACATTCCAGAGGTTTTCAATGGGGTTCAGGTCTGTAGATTGGGTTGGCCCTGACATCGATTTGATATGGTGGTCCTTCATCTACACATTGATTGACCTAGCTGGGTGGCATGGCGCATTGTCCTGCTGGGAAAACCAGTCCTTAGAGTTGGGGAACATTGCCTGAGCAGAAGGAATCACCTGTTTTTCCAGCATAACCTTGTATACGGCTTGATTCATACCTCCTTCGCAAAGAACAAACTGCCCAATTCCAGCCTTACTGATGCATCCCCAGATCGTCACCGATCCTCCACCAAATTTCACAGTTGTTGCCAGACACTGTGACTTGTACCCCTCTCCAGGTCTCTGGCTAACCATTAGATGACTAGGTGTTGGGCAAAGCTGAAAATTAGACTCATCAGAAAAGATTACCTTACTCCAATCCTCTATGGTCCAATCCGTATGGTCTTTGGCAAACTTCAGCCTGGCTCTCCTTTGCTTCTCATTGATGAAAGGCTTTTTTCTAGCTTTACATGACTTGAGTCCTGCCTCTAGGAGCCTGTTACGAACTGGCGTGCACTTCACCCCAGCTGCCATTTGCCATTCCTTTTGTAGGTCACTTGATGTCATCCTGTGGTAGCTGAGTGACATTCGAAAAAGATGACGGTCATCCAGGCAGTGGAGAGTCATTTTCGCCCTCTGCCGGTATGTAGCTTTGTTGTCCCCAATGTCTACTCCTTGACCTTTTTGTAATGGACTGCCATCTTAGAAATTTTAAGGATGGAGGCAACATGACGTTCACTGTGTCTTTCTGGTAGTAAAGACAGAATTGAGCCCCTCTTTTCTTCACTCAAGACTTTTCTTTTCAACTCCTTTGGCATGGTTATAAGTTATTTTTTTTCATTCCTATTACTTTTGGGATATTAATAGCACTTGTTTTGCCATCCAGCTTGTCCTATTGCAAGAGGATTGTGAACACCACAGCAGTGTTTATTATACTTTACTTCATTAAATAAGATTTGTTTCAGGTGATCACCTAATCAGAAGCACATTAAGTAGAATGAGGTGTACTCTGGTTGGAATTCAACTGACACTGGAATATAATGCCTGTCAGACATGTAGAGAAGCTGATTTTTATAAAACTGTACAGTGGTCTCTTAATTTTTGCCAGATATATATACAGTTGTGGCCAAAAGTATTGACACCCCTGCAATTTTGTCAGATAATACTCAGTTTCTTCCTGAAAATGATTGCAAACACAAATTCTTTGTTATTATTATCTTCATTTAATTTGTCTTAAATGAAAAAACACAAAAAGAATTGTCCTAAAGCCAAATTGGATATAATTCCACACCAAACATAAAAAAGGGGGTGGACAAAAGTATTGGCACTGCTTGAAAAATCATGTGATCCTTCTCTAATTTGTGTAATTAACAGCACCTGTAACTTACCTGTGGCACCTAACAGGTGTTGGCAATAACTAAATCACACTTGCAGCCAGTTGACATGGATTAAAGTTGACTCAACCTCTGTCCTGTGTCCTTGTGTGTACCACATTGAGCATGGAGAAAAGAAAGAAGACCAAAGAACTGTCTGAGGACTTGAGAAACCAAATTGTGAGGAAGCATGAGCAATCTCAAGGCTACAAGTCCATCTTCAAAGACCTGAATGTTCCTGTGTCTACCGTGCGCAGTGTCATAAAGAAGTTTGGCATGGCACTGTGGCTAACCTCCCTAAATGTGGACGGAAAAGAAAAATTGAGATTGTGCAGATGTTGGATAAAGAACATCGACTAACATCCAAACAAGTTCAAGCTGCCCTGCAGTCCGAGGGTACAACAGTGTCAACCCGTACTATCCATCGGCGTTTGAATGAAAAGGGACTGCATGGTAGGAGACCCAGGAAGACCTGACTTCTTACACCGAGACATAAAAAAGCCAGGCTGGAGTTTGCCAAAACTTACCTGAAAAAGCCTAAAACGTTTTGGAAGAATGTTTTCTGGTCAGATGAGACAAAAGTAGAGCTTTTTGGGCAAAGGCATCAACATAGAGTTTACAGGAGAAAAAAGAGGCATTCAAAGAAAAAAACACGGTCCCTACAGTCAAACATGGCGGAGGTTCCCTGATGTTTTGTGGTTGCTTTGCTGCCTCTGGCACTGGACTGCTTGATCGTGTGCATGGCATTATGAAGTCTGAAGACTACCCACAAATTTTGCAGCATAATGTAGGGCCCAGTGTGAGAAAGCTGGGTCTCCCTCAGAGGTCATGGGTCTTCCAGCAGGACAATAACCCAAAACACACTTCAAAAAGCACTAGAAAATGGTTTGAGAGAAAGCACTGGAGACTTCTAAGGTGGCCAGCAATGAGTCCAGACCTGAATCCCATAGAACACCTGTGGAGAGATCTAAAAATGGCAGTTTGGAGAAGGCACCCTTCAAATATCAGGGGCCTGGAGCAGTTTGCCAAAGAAGAATGGTCTAAAATTCCAGCAGAGCATTGTAAGAAACTCATTGATGGTTACCGGAAGCGGTTGGTCGCAGTTATTTTGGCTAAAGGTTGTGCAACCAAGTATTAGGCTGAGGGTGCCAATACTTTTGTCTAGCCCATTTTTGGAGTTTTGTGTGAAATGATCAATGTTTTGCTTTTTGCTTCATTCTCTTTTGTGTTTTTTTTCATTTAAGACAAATTAAATGAAGATAATAATACCAAAGAATTTGTGATTGCAATCATTTTCAGGAAGAAACTGAGTATTATCTGACAGAATTTTAGGGGTGTCAATACAATATAATATATATATATATATATATATATATATATATATATATATATATATATATATATATATATATATATATATCTCAAGCATGGCTATTTATTTCTTTTTTTTTATCTGGGTGTTTACACTCACTTCACACTCCTAAGGAGATGTACTACTAGTGTACCAATTTATACATTATGTGTGTGTGTGTGTGTGTGTGTGTATATATATATATATATATATATATATATATATATATATATATATATATATATATATATATATATATACAGTGCCTTGCGAACGTATTCGGCCCCCTGGAACTTTTCAACCTTTTCCCACAAAAAGGTGAAGAATCAACAACAAGTGGAACACAATTGTGAAGTTGAACAAAATTTATTGGTTATTTTAAATTTTTGTGGAAATTCAAAAACTAAAAAGTGGGGCTTGCAATATTATTCTGCCCCTTTACTTTCAGGGCAGCAAACTCACTCCAGAAGTTCATTGTGGATCTCTGAATGATCCAATGTTGTCCTAAATGCCTAATGATGATAAATATAATTCACCTGTGTGTAATCAAGTCTCCGTATAAATGCATCTGCTTTGTGATAGTCTCAAGGTTCCGTTTGAAGCACAGAGAGCATCATGAAAACCAAGGAACACAACAGGCAGGTCCGTGATACTGTTGTGGAGAAGTTTAAAGCCGGATTTGGATACAAAATGATTTTCCAAAACTTTAAACATCCCAAGGAGCACTGTGCAAGCGATCATATTGAAATGGAAGGAGTATTATACCACTGCAAATCTACCAAGACCTGGCCGTCCCTCTAAACTTTCATCTCAAACAAGGAGAAGACTGATGAGATATGCAGCCAAGAGGCCCATGATCACTCTGGATGAAATGCAGAGATCTACAGCTGAGGTGGGACAGTCTGTCCATAAGACAACAGTCAGTCGTATACTGCACCAATCTGGCCTTTATGGAAGAGTGGCAAGAAGAAAGCAATTTCTCAAAGATATCCATAAAAAGTGTCATTTAAAGTTTGCAACAAGCCACCTGGGAGACACACCAAACATGTGGAAGAAGGTGCTCTGGTCAGATGAAACCAAAATCGAACTTTTTGGCAACAATGCCAAACGATATGTTTGCCATAAAGGCAACACAGCTCATCACCCTGAACACACCATCCCCACTGTCAAACATGGTGGAGCTCGAGCTGTTTGCCAAGGAAGAATGGACAAGAATTTCAGTCTCTCGATGTAAAAAACTGATAGAGACATACCCCAAGCGACTTGCAGCTGTAATCGCAGCAAAAGGTGGCGCAACAAAGTATTACGTTAAAGGGGCCGAATAATATTGCACACCCCACTTTTCAGTTTTTGAATTTCCACAAAAATTTAAAATAACCAAAAATTTCGTTCAACTTCACAATTGTGTTCCACTTGTTAATTCTTCACCAAAAATGTACATTTGGTATCTTTATGTTTGAAGCATGATATGTGGGAAAAGGTTGAAACGTTCCAGGGGGCTGAATACTTTTGCAAGGCACTGTACATATATATACACAAGTATGTATATATATTTATCTACCGTATGTATATACACTGTATATAAATATACCTATATATATGTGATGTATATATATATATATACACTGTATATTTAATATGTAAAGATGAATGTGTGTGTATGTATGTGTGCGTATATGTCCGGGATTGGCATCTGCACCGTCGCAGCTACAGCCACAACATTTTGCACAGGCACACGTCTGGACCCCGAGAGCGTCATAGGCTATGTTGTGAGGCAAAATTTTAACCCCGCGCGTTCCAATTAACCAAACAATTTTGCCCCTATATACATAATGGGGAAAAAGTGAAAGGAAAAGTGTTGGAGGCAAATTGACAGCTGCCAGATGTGAACAAGGGGGACTTAAAGAGTGAGAGCGATGGCGCCAAAGAGTATATACCGTACAGTGGCTAAGGTGGGGCCCCGACATGGGATACTCACCACACACGGGGATATGAACACATACAAAATGCGCCACACACTACCACATGCTTGAACACATATATCACCCTCAGCACACATTTCACCACACATACACCAACCTCGCCACATAAAAGTCGAAACACAAAACTCGCCACGAGCAAAACTCGCCACATGCAAAACTAGGCTCACGCAAAACTCACCACACGTGCAAAACTCACCTCATGGAAAACTCGCCACACGCAAAACTTGCACACGCGGAAAAATTGCCACATGCACAAAAGTTGCAACACATGCAAAAGTTGCCTCACACAAAACTTGCACATACTCAAAACGCACCACACATAAAACTCGCCATGCGCAAAACTCGCCATGCGCAAAACTTGCTTTACACAACTTGCTACACTAACCTGTCACATGCAACTCGACACACAAAAAGCTGCTACACGCATGTTGCCACACAAAACTCATCTCACAAAAGTCGCTACATGCATGTCGTCACATGCAACTCAACACACACAACTTGACACATGAAACTCGCCCTAAAACACACACACAAGTCTGGTATTATCCTTCAAAAATAAAAATCTGATTAATAAGCAGACAAACTACAAGAGCAACAAATGTACCATATAGGAAATACGGCAGCTGTCAGTCACATGACCTATTATGTGTATGTGTGAGCTAATATATACTGCCAGGGAGGAGGGCTTCCTGTTGGCTGGGGATTTATCAGGCTGCCAATTTAGCTTACAAATACTGAGGTAAAAATACTGACAAAATAACATGTGAACGCGGTCTAATACAGAAGGAGATGACATACAGATATATACTATATACAGGGGAGATGACACACAGATATATACTATTTACAGGAGAGATGACACACAGGTATATACTATATACAGGAGGAGATGACACACAGGTATATACTATATACAGGAGGAGATGACACACACATATACAGTATACTATATACAGGAGGAGATGATATACAGGTATATACTATATACAGGGGAGATGACACACAGGTATATACTATATACAGGAGGAGATGACACACAGGCATATACTATATTCAGGAGAAGATGACACACAGGTATATACTATATTCAGGGGAGATGACACACACATATATACTACATACAGGGGAGATGACATACAGGTATATACTATATACAGGAGGAGATGACACACACATATATACTATATACAGGGGAGATGACACACAGGTATATACTATATACAGGAGGAGATGACACACAGGTATATACTATATACAGGGGAGATGACACACAGGTATATACTATATACAGGGGAGATGACACACAGGTATATACTATATACAGGAGGAGATGACACACAGGTATATACTATATACAGGAGGAGATGACATACAGGTACATACTATATACAGGAGGAGATGACATACAGGTACATACTATATACAGGAGAAGATGACACACAGGTATATACTATATACAGGAGGAGATGACACACTGGTATATACTATTTACAGGGGAGATGACACACGTATATACTATATACAGGAGGAGATGACACACAGATATATACTATACACAGGAGCAGATGACACACAGGTATATACTATATACAGGAGGAGATGACATACAGGTATATACTATATACAGGAGGAGATGACACACAGGTATATACTATATACAGGAGCAGATGACACACAGATATATACTATATACAGGAGGAGATGACTTACAGGTATATACTATATACAGGAGGAGATGACACATAGGTATATAGAGGAGGAGATGACATACAGCAGGTATATACTATATACAGGGGAGATGACATACAGGTAAATACTATATACAGGAGATGACATACAGGTATATACTATATATAGGAGGAGATGTCATACAGGTATATAGTATGTACAGAAGAGATGACATACAGGTATATACTATATACAGGAGGGGATGACACACAGGTATATACAATATACAGGAGGAGATGACATACAGGTGTATATTATATATAAGGGAGATGACAAACATGTATAAACTGAGGGGAAAATGAGAGGTGTGAGGTGAAAATGAGGGGTGTGAGGTGAAAATGAAAAGGTGTGAGTGCAAAATTAGAGGAGTGAGAGAAAATAGTGGAGTGATCGGAAAATGACAGATGTGAGGTCAAAATGACAAGTGTTAGGGGGGAATGAGAGGAGTGAGGGGGAAAATAAGAGGAGTGAGGGGGAAAATGAGAGGTGTAAGGGAGAAAATGAGAGATGCGAGGGGGAAAATGAGAGGCGTGATGGGAAAATAAGAGAAGTGAGGTGCTATAACTAACCACAGACATTTACTATGCCCAGGAAACGCCGGGCTCTTCAGCTAGTATATATATACAGTATATATATATATATATACACACACACACAAATATTCTGTGGTGTCATGGATCTTTATTTGTCATCACAAGGTACTCTTAAGGCCCCGTCTCACATAGCGAGATCGCTAGCGAGATCGCTGCTGAGTCACAAGTTTTGTGACGCAACAGCGACCTCCATAGCGATCTCGCTATGTGTGACACGTACCAGCGATCAGGCCCCTGCTGCGAGATCGCTGGTCGTGTCGGAATGGCCTGGACCTTTTTTTGGTCGTTGAGGCCCCGCTGACATTGCTGAATCGGTGTGTGTGACACCGATCCAGCGATGTCTTCACTGGTAACCAGGGTAAACATCGGGTTACTAAGCGCAGGGCCGCGCTTAGTAACCCGATGTTTACCCTGGTTACCAGCGTAAATGTAAAAAAAAACAAACAGTACATACTCGCCTTTCGGTGTCCAGGTCCCTTGCCGTCTGCTTCCTGCTCTCACTGACTGCCGGCCGTACAGTGAGAAGTGAGAGCACAGCAGTGACGTCACCGCTGCGCTCTCGCTGTACGGCGGCTCAGTGAGAGCAGGAAGCAGACGGCAAGGGACCTGGACACCGAAAGGCGAGTATGTAGTGTTTGTTTTTTTTGGTAACCAGGGTAAACATCGGGTTACTAAGCGCGGCCCTGCGCTTAGTAACCCGATGTTTACCCTGGTTACCGGGTGCTGCAGGGGGACTTCGGCATCGTTGATGACAGTTTCAACGATGCCGAAGTCGTTCCCCTGATCGTTGGTCGCTGGGGAGAGCGGTCTGTGTGACAGCTCCCCAGCGACCACACAGCGACTTACCAACGATCACGGCCAGGTCGTATCGCTGGTCGTGATCGTTGGTAAATCGCTTAGTGAGACGGGGCCTTTAGTTTCGCATCCTGGATCTATTTGTACTGCATCCTGAGTATTGTCCTCTCCTGCTGGTTATGTCGCCTTTCTTGCACTGTGTGATCCATTTTTTAACATTTATTTGATCTAATATATTACTGTATATATTTTTATACCGTTTTAGTTTTGTAGTTTTTAGTATTGGTTTGGATATTTTTTTTTCTTTTAGTGTTTTGTTTTGTGTTTTATGGCCAATTTACTTTGTCTATATTTACCACCTTCAATTTTTGGATGTAAACCTGTTGATTTTATGTTGAGGTAGTTTTCTTCCCACCATTAACATTGGGATATTTTCTTCTTTTTCTGGCCTAATCATAAATACTGCTATAGGTCATGTTCAAGATGTGCTTAAACTCAATATGAGAAAGGCGTTACTGATATTGCTTTGCTAATAAATCATCCATATGGTTGAGTTGTAAGAAAATCATCAAAAATACTTGTGTGGGTGTGAACATTTGCCATCAGAACGTCAAAGAAAATACTGAAATGAGTTGCAACATCAAGGCTGTGATGAACCATATTGATCCCATATTATCTTGTCTACAGACAACAATCAAGCAAATTGGATTTCCAAGCTGGTTAATTAAGTTTTAAGCTTTAGTCAGAAAAGTCAAATCAGATAAATTGACAAGTGGGAACCAATAAATCTTCCTGGCTTTAAAATAGCATCACATTTAAACAATGGCAACTCAAGACTTGTGCATCACATTCATTGTGAATGTGAAAAGTCAGTCTTTCTTTGGGATAAAAGTTAAAATCAGGGTGCAAACAGCAAATGACATGCAAGCATCTAATATCAATATTTTTAATTACAAGCTCAGCGTTGTAAATATTGCTGTAACATTAATTCATCTGTGCTGTGCTGTCTGGAGGACTACAAATTCCAGCGAGTCTAAGCGAGTCTGTTATACAGAGAAGAGGCGGCAATAAAGTACGAAGGCGACAGATAAGTGTATAGTTAAACCCAATACCATAGTTTGTGATAACTGTGTAACTGTTGTAATTGTTGGGAACTGTCTGTGTTTTGTCTGAGTGAAAAGAGAAAACAATTAAAAAATGGGGTAGCCTGTGATCGGTCCATATAACCAAGTGTCTGTGTGTTAAGTGTTTATTCTGGAAGATTGTAACAGATTCACCTGTGCTGTGCTTTCTGGAGGACTACAAATTCCAGTGAGTCTAAGCAAGACTGCTGAGTGGAGCAGAGGCGGTAGGTATGTGCATAGTTAAATGCAATATCATAGTTTACCACAAGAACATAGTTGGATGTTTGCTTACTAGCTTTCCATAGTTTTTTTGCTTTTATCTGTACAGTTTATCCCCATTAAATATGTGCTCCATAGACAATGCTACCAGGTGTGATTTTGTGAGATGAATGCAAGCCTTGAAAAGCCGTTTGAGGGTAAACATATCTGCACTCGATGTCAGCGAGTAACATGTTTGGAAGCCCAGGCACTGGTGTGAATCTTGCAACACTCAGGAGCATTGCAAACCTAGTGTGCAGCTTAGAGCTCACGGAGGTGGATAAGACTCAGAACAATAAGGGTATGTGCACACGTCAGGATTTCTTTCAGAAATTTCCTGAAGAAATCCGGAAATTTTCTGCAAGAAATCCGCATTTTTTGTTTGCGTTTTTTTCCCGTTTTTTTTTAGCATTTTGCAAGCGTAATTAGCTTGCAGAATGCTAAAGTTTTCCAAGCGATCTGTAACATCGCTTGGAAAACTGACTGACAGGTTGGTCACACTTGTCAAACATAGTGTTTGACAAGTGTGACCAACTTTTTACTATAGATGCTGCCTATGCAGCATCAATAGTAAAAGATAGAATGTTTAAAAATAATAAAAAAAAAAAAAAAATAGTTATACTCACCTGCAGACAGCCGATCTCCTCAGCGGCGTCTGTTCCTATAGATGGTGTGTGTGCAGGACCTTCGATGACATCGCAGTCACATGACCGGTCTCGTGACCAATCACAAGACCGCGACGTCATCGCAGGTCCTTCACACACACCATCTATAGGAACGGAAGCGACAGCATGCACCGCTGAGAGGCGGGAAGACTCCGGGGGCCATCGAAGGTGAGTATATCACTATTTTTTATTTTAATACCCAAAAAAATGGAACAGCACAACTCCTTATACTTAGCTTCGGGTGCAATGCCCATAGACCACCCGTCCACCGGTCGTCTCCAGTCAATATTCAAAAAAAGCAGGCAGCACTCCGTTTTCAGAAAAATATGCAGGACTTTAATGAACCCACATGTCTCAGCTGAGACATGTGGGTTCATTAAAGTCCTGCATATTTTTCTGAAAACGGAGTGCTGCCTGCTTTTTTTGAATATTTTTTATTTTAGTTCTTTTTTTTTAACCAATTATATGGTGCCCAGTCCGCGGAGGAGAGTCTCCTCTCCTCCACCCTGGGTACCAACCGCACATGATCTGCTTACTTCCCGCATGGTGTGCACAGCCACATGCGGAAAGTAAGTAGATCAATGCATTCCCAGGTGTGCGGAATCCCCTCAATTCCGCAAATTTAATGAACATGTTGCTTTTTTTTCGCTGAAAAAAATGCAACATTTGCACAAGAAATGCGGAATACACTGTAAATAATAGGAGGCATATGTAAGCTTTTTTTAGCGTTTTTATCACGTTTTTATAGCGAAAAAAATGCAAAAAAAATGCGAAAAATACTGAACGTGTGCACATGGCCTAAGACTTCAGGACTCAGAAGTACGTAGCTGAGTAACAGAAGAAGGGGTAGGGAGAAAAGTCCCAGGGAGCTCAGTCCTGATCTCGCACAACCTAGTAAATATGCCTGTTTGGCTGGTATTAGGAATGCAAGCCCAGGACTGGGATCACTATAGCAGGACATTGCTCCTAGCAACCAAGTAAATGACTGCTGTAGGAAGAAGGGAAATAGGAGTGCAGCAAAGGCCAGAAAGATGTTGGTGGTAGGTGACTCTAAAAGTAGGAGCACAGACAGGGTTATTTGCCACCGAAACTGTGAATGCCGAACAATGTGTTGTGTGCCAGATTCTCGGGTTCGACATATTGTGAATCGGATAGACAGATTGGTAGGTGTGGCAGGAAAAAAAACAGAGGTCATGGTACACATGAGTACCAATGATAAAGTTAGAGGGAGTTGGAAGGTCCTTAAAAATGATTACAGGGAACTAGGAAGGAAGTTAAAGGCCAGGACCTCCAAGGCTGTGTTTTTGGAAATATTGCCAGTGCCACGAACATCACTAGAAAGACAGTGGGAGCTTAGAAATATAAATAAGTGTATTAGAAATTGGTGCAGGATGGAAGTGTTTGGGTTCATGGAGAACTGGGCTGACTTCTCTGTCGGCTACAGGCTCTATGGTAGGGACAGGCTGCACCTCAATGTGCAGCTGTGGTTGGAGAAAAAAATACATCTATATTTCATGTTAGCATGCTATAGCACTACAGAGTGTTACTTTATTTGTTGGTTATGTATGGAGATGGCTACTCTCAGTAAGCACCTGTTCACACCTGAATTCTGTGTGGAAGTGACCGTCAGTCTTTTGATATTTGTATTCATATGCTTTCTGACTGAGCACACCACCCCTCAGCCTCAGGAGTTTTTAATTATAGCAGGATTCTACCTTCCCATATAAATGTAGACTTCAGTCTAAGGGTACTGTCACACAGTGGCACTTTGATCGCTACGACGGCACGATCCGTGACGTTGCAGCGTCGCTTGATTATCGCTCCAGCATCGCAGACTGCGGTCACACTTTGCAATGCACGGCGCTGGAGCGATAATTTCATGACGTAGTTGCGATGTAGAAGTCATATGGGACATTGGGAATATCGTGCACACCTTTGTTACATGCTGCGATCATGCCACCACAGCGGGACACTTGATGACGAAATAAAGTTTCAAACGATCTGCTACGACGTACGATTCTCAGCGGGGTCCCTGATCGCAGTAGCGTGTCAGACACAGCGATATCGTAACTATATCGCTGGAACGTCACGGATCGTGCCGTTGTAGCGACCAAAGTGCCACTGTGTGACAGTACCCTAAAAGAGGATTCTCATTAGATAAGGCAATTCTCTTTGCTGGAAACCTATCGTGGCTGCCAGGTACACATGAATTGGTCAATTTATGTGCTAAATATTCTAAATTTTTCATATTTTCTAGTACAATAATGCAATTCAAAATTCATATATTTCATGTTTGCATGCAATAGCGCTACAGAGTGATATTTTATTTGTTGGGGGACAAATGGTCAGAAACTAGGATCTGGAGGGAGGGTAGTTGGGGTGATAAGGGGCTAGATAGAGTAGACAAAGAGAGGGAGAAAGTAGGGGTCAATATCTGCTGGCAAATACAAGAAATCACTCAAGCAAAATGAATGAACTGGAGACTCCTATGTCGATCACAGAATTCGAAGTGGTGGACATTATGGAAAGCTGGCTGGATGAAAACAATGACTGGGTAACAAACGTAGAGGGTTACACTACATTTAGAAAGGACAGAAATAAAAAAAAACTGGAGGGGTGTGAATTTTAATAAAATTCAACTTAAAACCTGTGCTCGATGACAACATTGGGGGGAGCTGCGACAATGTCGAGTCAGTATTAGTAAATGTACATGGGGATGGCAATAATAGAAAGCTGCTAACTAGAGTTCGCTATATGTCTCTGAATGTAGGATTGTAACTATCCACAAACTATCTGTTTGTGCTAAAAGCTGCACAGTTCAAAACAATTATCTCTCTCAGTTGGTAGATGAACCAACCAGGGGAAGTAATCTGCTGTATCTGGTTCTGTCAAATAAAGCAGATACAATTTCAGATCTACAGGTCAGGGAGCATTTGGGAAGCACTGACCATAACATGGTAAGTTTCAATGTAATTTCCAATCAAACATTCAAAATGGGAAATGGAAAAACCTAGAACTTTAGGAAAGCTGATTTCAACAAATCAAAAAAAGAGCTTAAGACTGGGACCATGTCATGGTAACTGGGGATACCGAACATAAAGGCTGAGAATACAGAAATAACATTTCATGAGTAAAAAGATCTAAATAAGAAATGTAAAAAATAAATCAAGCTAGCAAACTTAAGTACAGAGAAACAAATCGCCAGCGACATTAAAATAAATCCTAAAAAATGTATAAATACAGTAAATCAATGCCAAAAAGAAAATAACAGATGGTATCAGCCCCTTAAAAGACGATAATAACATGATAATTATAGAGGACAAAGAAACGGCTGAGATATTAAACAGGCACTTTTCATCCATGTTTACCAATAACATGTTTGTTCCAGTGATCCTTCAACAAGACAAAAATCAAAGTTCACTACCTGATATAACACAAAAAGAAGCACGTCTGTGTCTGAGCAAATTAAACATTGACAAATTCCCCCAGCCTAGATGACATACATCCACGGATACTGATGGAATTGAGCTCAGTAATTGACAGACCGCTGTATCTCATATTCTTAGAATCTCTTGTGTCAGGGGTGATGCCACAAGATTGGAGGATGGCTGATGTGGTACTGATATTTAAGTAAGGTAAGAAGGTGGATCCAGGCAACAACTGTTCGATAAGTCAGACATTAGTAGTGTGCAAAGTTTTTGAGGGCATTATAAGAGATGACCTGCAGAGATGTATTGCAGAGAAAATATAATATATGACAACCAGCAAGGGTTCATGAAAGTTGAGTCGTGTCTAACCAACATGTTGGGTTTCTATGAGGAAGTGAGTGCAAATGTGGATGTTGGTAATGCGGCCGATGTGATTTATCTGGACTTTGCAAAGGCATTTGATACTGTACCACAAAACAGCCTTATACTGAAGCTACAGAAGCAAAGACTGAGGGAAACTGTATGCAGATGGATAAGGAATTGGTTAAATGACAGGAAACAAAAAGTCGCTATAAATGGTACATTCTCTAAAAGGGATATTGTTAGCAGTGGGGTACCGCAGGGATCTGTTGTAGGACTGATCCTTTTTAACTTCTTTATTAACCCCTTCATGACCCAGCCTATTTTGACCTTAATGACCTGGCCGTTTTTTGCAATTCTGACCAATGTCCCTTTATGAGGTAATAACTCAGAAACGCTTCAACGGATCCTAACGGTTCTGAGATTGTTTTTTCGTGACATATTGGGCTTCACGTTAGTGGTAAATTTAGGTCAATAATTTTTGTGTTTATTTGTGAAAAAAATGGAAATTTGGCAAAAAATTTTGAAAATTTTGCAATTTTAAAATTTTGAATTTTTATTCTGTTAAACGAGAGAGTTATGTGACACAAAATAGTTAATAAATAACATTACCCATATGTCTACTTTACATCAGCACAATTTTGGAAACAAAATTTTTTTTGCTAGGAAGTTATAAGGGTTAAAATTTGACCAGCGATTTCTAATTTTTACAACGAAATTTACAAAACCATTTTTTTAGGGACCACCTCACATTTGAAGTCAGTTTGAGGGGTCTATATGGTTGAAAATAGCCAAAAGTGACACCATTCTAAAAACTGCACCCCTCAAGGTGCTCAAAACCACATTCAAGAAGTTTATTAACCCTTCAGGTGCTTCACAGCAGCAGAAGCAACATGGAAGGAAAAAATGAACATTTAACTTTTTAGTCACAAAAATGATCTTTTAGCAACAATTTTTTTATTTTCCCAAGGGTAAAAAGAGAAACTGGACCCCAAAAGTTATTGTACAATTTGTCCTGAGTACTCCGATACCCCATATGTGGGGGGAACCACTGTTTGGGCGCACGACAGGGCTCGGAAGGGAAGGAGCGCCATTTGACTTTTTCAATGAAAAATTGGCTCCAATCTTTAGCGGACACCATGTCGCGTTTGGAGAGCCCCTGTGTGCCTAAACATTGGAGCTCCCCCACAAGTGACCCCATTTTGGAAACTAGACCCTCCCAAGGAGCATATCTAGATGCATAGTGAGCACTTTGATCCCCCAGGTGCTTCACAAATTGATCCGTAAAAATGAAAAAGTACTTTTTTTCGCAACAAATTTCTTTTAGCCACAATTTGTTCATTTCCACATGAGCAACAGGATAAAATGGATCCTAAAATTTATTGGGCAATTTCTCCTAAGTACACTGATACCTCACATGTGGGATAAAACCACTGTTTGGGCACACGGCAGGGCTCGGAAAGGGAAGGAGTGCCATTTGACTTTTTGAATGAAAAATTAGCTCCAATCGTCAGAGGACACCATGTCGCGTTTGGAGAGCCCCTGTGTGCCTAAACATTGGAGCTCCCCCACATGTGACCCAATTTTGGAAACTAGACCTCCCGTGGAACTAATCTAGATGTGCGGTGACCACTTTAAATCCCCAAGTGCTTCACAGAAGTTTAAAACGCAGAGCCGTGAAAATAACAAATCAATTTTCTTTCCTCAAAAATGATTTTTTAGTCCGCTATTTTTTATTTTCACAAGGGTAACTGGAGAAATAGGACCCCAAAAGTTATCCAGTTTGTCCTGAGTATGCTGATACCCCATATGTGGGGGGGGGGACCACTGTTTGGGTACACTTCGGGGCTCGGAAGGGAAGTAGTGACATTTTGGAATGCAGACTTTGATGGAATGGTCTGCGGGCATCATGTTACGTTTGCAGAGCTCATGATGTGCCTAAACAGTAGAAACCCTCCACAAGTGACCCCATTTTGGAAACTAGACCCCCCAAGGAACTTATCTAGATATGTGGTGAGCACTTTGAACCCCCAAGTGCTTCACAGAAGTTTACAACGCAGAGCCGTGAAAATAAAAAATTATTTTTCTTTCCTCAAAAATGATGTTTTAGCAAACAATTTTTTATTTTCGCAAGGGTAACAGGAGAAATTGTACCCCAATTGTTGTTTCCCAGTTTGTCCTGAGTATGCTGGTACCCCATATGTGGGGGTAAACCACTGTTTGGGTGCACGTCGGGGCTCGGAAGGGAGGGAGCACCATTTGACTTTTTAAATGCAAGATTGGCTGGAATCAATTGTGGCTCCATGTTGCGTTTGGAGACCCCTGATGTACCTAAACAGTGGAAACCCCTCAATTCTAACTCCAAAACTAACCCAAACACACCCCTAACCCTAATCCCAACTCTAGCCATAACCCTAATCCCAACCCTAACCCCAACACACCCCTAACCCTAATCCCAACCCTAACCCCAACACACCCCTAACCACAACCCTAACCCCAACACACCCCTAACCCTAAACATAACCCTAACCACAAGCCTAATCTTAACCCTATTTCCAACCCTAGCCCTAAATCCAACCCTAACTCTAATTCCAACCCTAACCCTAAGGCTATGTGCCCACGTTGCGGATTCGTGTGAGATTTTTCCACAGCATTTTTGAAAAATCCACAGGTAAAAGGCACTTCATTTTACCTGCAGATTTACCGTGGATTTCCAGTGTTTTTTGTGCGGATTTCCCCTGCGGATTCCTATTGAGGAACAGGTGTAAAATGCTGCGGAATCCGCACAAAGAATTGACATGCTGGGGAAAATACAATGCAGCGTTTCCGAGCAGTATTTTCTGCACCATGGGCACAGCGAATTTGGTTTTCCATAGGTTTACATGGTACTGTAAACCTGATGGAAAACTGCTATGAATCCACAGCGGCCAATCCGCTGCGGATCCGCAGCCAAATCCACACCGTGTGCACATAGCCTAATTTTAAGGGTATGTGCACATGCTGAGGAAAACGCTGTGGATCCGCAGCGTTTCCGCAGCTGCGGGTCCACAGCAGTTTCCCATGAGTTTACAGTTCAATGTAAACCTATGGGAAACAAAAAACGCTGTGCACATGCTGTGGAAAAAACTGCGCGGAAACGCAGCGGTTTACATTCCGCAGCATGTCACTTCTTTCTGCGGATTCCGCAGTGGTTTTACAGCTGCTCCTATAGAAAACCGCAGTTGTAAAACCGCAGTGAAATCCGCAGAAAAACCGCAGAAAAACCACGGTAAATCCGCAATAAATCCTCAGTGGTTTTGTACTGCGGATTTATCAAATCTGCTGCGGAAAAATCTGCAGAGGACCAGAATATGTGTGCACATAGCCTTACCCTAACCCTAATTCTAACCCTAGCCCTAACCCTAACACTAACCCTAGTTCTAACCCTAGTTCTAACCCTAACCCTAGTTAGATATTTTCTTCATTTTATTATTGTCCCTACCTATGGGGGTGATAAAGGGGGGGTTCATTTACTATTTTTTTTTATTTTGATCACTGTGATAGGTTTTATCACAGTGATCAAAATGTACATGGAACGAATCTGCCGGCTGGCACTATGCATGCGCCCGCCATTTTGTAAGATGGCGGCGCCCATGGAACAGACGTACGGACACCGGGAGGCTTGGTAAGTATGAGGGGGGAATCGGAGCACAGGGGGGGATCGGAGCATGGGGGGTGGGATCAGAGCACGGGGGGAGCGGACAGGAGGACGGGGGAGCGGACAGGCGGACAGAGGGGAGCGGAGCACAGGACGGAGGACTGGAGAGGAGATCGGTGGTGGTGGGGGGGCAGATCAGGGTTTCCAGCCATGGCCGATGATATTGCAGCATCGGCCATGGCTGGATTGTAATATTTCACCACTTTTCAGAGGTGAAATATTACAAATTCCTCTGATTGGCTGTTGCACTTTCAACAGCCAATCAGAGTGATCGTAGCCATGTGGGGGCAAAGCCACCCCCCGGGCTAAAGTACCACTCCCCCTGTCCCTGTAGATTGGGTGAAATTGGAGTTAACCCTTTCACCCGATCTGCAGGGACGTGATCCCTCCAAGACGCTACATAGGCATCATAGGTCAGATTGGCACTGACTTTCATGACGCCTACGTGGCGTCACAGGTCGGGAAGGGGTCAGTCTTTGCTGATGACACCAAACTGTGCAGGATATTAAAATCTGAGATTGACATTACAATATTGCAAGACGATCTGGAAAAAATGACTGAATGGGCAAACACTTGGCAAAGGAGATTTAATGTAGATAAATGTAAAGTAATGCACCTAGGACAGAGTAATCCCATTGCTTCATATACATTAAATGGGAGTATACTGGGGACTACAGAACAGGAGAAGGACTTGGGTATTCTGGTTACAAACAAGCTGAGCAACAGTACTCAATGTCAAGCAGCAGCTGCAAAAGCAAACAAGATTTTAGGATGTATAAAAAGAGAGATAAAATCGCACGATCAAAACTTATTACAACCAGTTCAAAGGTGGGCAGGTGGGCAACTGTATTATTACAAGAGACAGGAGACCTCTCATATGATAAGAAGTTGGAAAAGTCGGGCTTATTTAGCTTAGAAAAAAAAGACGCCTGAAAGGAGATCTCATTTACATGTATAAATACATGTGTGGTCAGTACAGAGGACTTGCCCATGACTTATTCCTTCCAAGACCATACTAAGGAGGCACTCATTAAGGGTTGGAAGAAAGGCAATTCCGGCAGCTAAATAGGAAACTGTTCTTTAAAGTTTGAGCAGTCAGATTGTGGAATGCCGACCACAAGAGGTAGTAATGGCAGACACTATAACAGCTTTTAAAAAAGGGCTGGATGATTTCCAAAATACACATAACATTGCGGGTTATAGTTAAATTAGTGACAAAATGTACAATTGGTGTAGAAAGATTGAACTTGATGGACATAGGTCTTTTTTCAACCTATGCAACTATGTTACTATGTAAGGTGCCTAGCTCAGATAGGATATAAACCAAAGACACGAATCCTGTTTGATAAATATTTTACATGAAATATTCCTTTTGGATGTGAATCGTTGCTGTTTGTAAGTGCTATGTACTATATACTATACCTGAAACACTAGGTTTTGAATTGATATACAAATGATGCTGTGAATCTGGTGTTAGGGCTAGCGGAACGCACCAAATGGATATAGAGACTTTATTATAATATATGCGTTCGCAGCCCGGGGTCCACCGTGCAGGAGTACCTGCTGCTAGCAAATGGCGGAACTAAATGGCGGTATGAGCTACCTCTGTTACTTCACAGAGCAGCCGTGAACTCAAAGCACTGCGCCCTGTTAAACTTCACAGTGGCACAGGCTAACTACCCAAACGAGAGCAGTCAGTGGACATGCATGCACACAAAACTCCTAGCCGGAGGTGCCAGCATGCTACGACCTTATTACAGCCAGGTCCCTGAATACTCAAACACACAAACTCCTCGCCGGAGGTGCCAGCATTCTAGGGGCTTATTTCAGCCGGGTCCCTGAAAACAATCATACGTGACCACACTGGCGCAAAGTACAACATAGAACAATACTAGCGCATCGCTGTGCGGCCATGCGAGCCTTAAATAGTTGCAGCACGTACAGGACCTTCCTAGAAGGACCAATGAGAGGCTGCCACAGAGTGTGAGCACCTACAGGACCTTCCTGAAGGACCAATGGCCTTAACTGCAGTGTCTGATCATAAGACCCTCGATCTCCACTGAGAGATCTTACTCTGGGCATGCTCAGAACGTGAAAAGCAGGACTTAGCCCCAGAAGCGTCTGCTCGCCGCTGCCCAGCACTGACTTCAATGGCAGAAGCAGGAAAAGCAGCAGTAACTCTCTGTACAGAGTCAGACTGAGCGAGACGCTGGGACCGACGTCTCCGCTGAGCAGGCTCCACTGTGGCAGGAGAAGAATGGGAGACTGCAGCGGAGATGGCCCGAGATTCCCCCTGTGCAGAGGCGGGAACTCGACCCCTAACATTACCCCCCCTAGGGCCCCCCTCCTTGGGCCTCGCTACGTTCGAAGGCAGCAATGAGCTGCGGAGCCCGAATGTGCTCAGCAGGCTCCCAGGACCTATCCTCAGGATCGTAACCCTTCCAGTCCACCAAATAAAATTTTTTGCCACGAACCACCTTGCACCCCAAAATAGCGTTCACCTCGTAATTGTATCCTTAGACGAACCCGATGTCCCGGCAGATGACTCAGAAAACCAGGACATGTATACGGGCTTAAGGAGGGACACATGAAAGGTGTCGGTGATACCTAGGCATGGAGGAAGGGCTAGACTGTAGACGAAAGGGTTAACCTGTTCGAGGACCTTGAAGGGACCCAAGCAGCAAGGTGCAAACTTAGTGGACTCAATACGCAGCCTGATGTTACGGGCGGAGAGCCACACTAAGTCGCCAGGAGCAAAGGTCGGGGCAGGGCGCCGATGTGCATCGGCGGATGACCTCATTCTCTCCTTGGAGGCCTGGATAGCATCCTGAGTGCGGTCCCAGATGTCTCATGCCTCCACTGCCCAGTCTGCCACCCTGGAATCAGCAGAGGACACGGGCATAGGCACAGGAACCCGCGGATGTTGGCCGTAATTAAGGAGGAAAGGAGTCTGACTGGTGGAGTCGGCTACAGCATTGTTAAGGGCAAACTCAGCCCACGGTAACAAGGATGCCCAGTCATCCTGCCTGGCAGAAACAAAATGTTGTAAATAAGTGACCAGAGTCTGATTGGCCCTCTCAACCAACCCATTCGTCTCGGGATGATAAGCCGAGGAGAGATTTAACTCAATACTGAGTAGACGACAAAGCTCCCTCCAGAATCGAGACGCAAACTGGGGACCCCGGTCACTGAAAATCTTGTCCGGCATACCGTGTAAGCGAAAGATATGCTTGACGAACAAGGCTGCCAGAGCCCGTGCAGATGGTAGCCGTGGAAGAGGCACCAAATGAACCATTTTGGAAAAATGGTCGGTGATCACCCAGATAATGGTGCAGTTACGAGACTTGGGTAAGCCCACCACAAAGTCCATCCCGACCATCTCCCAGGGCCTGTCTGCCACCGGCAGAGGATAAAGCAACCCAGCTGGCCGTTGCAGAGGGGACTTGTTCTTTGCGCAAGAGACACACGCCCGAACATAGTCTGCGACATCACAAGCCATATGCAGCCACCAGTATGTCCTCGCCAGTAACTCAGATGTCCTTTTGGAACCAAAATGTCCACCCACCCTGGATGAGTGTGCCCAAGAGAGAACCTCCGGTCGCAAACTGGATGGTACAAAAGTCTTGCCCGGAGGCACAGACTCTAGCGAAACAGGGGCCACGGTTCTCAGGCTCTCAGTGCGGACAATAAGCCGAGGCTCCTCTTCCTCCTCCACAGATGACACAATGAAGCGAGAGAGAACGTCGGCACAAATGTTCTTCTCCCCAGAAAGAAAATGGAGGGTGAAATGAAACCGGGAGAAGAACAAGGACCATCTGGCCTGGTGAGAATTTAACCACTGGGCTGTCTGCAGGTACACCAAATTTTTATGATCTGTGAAGGCTTGGAATGGAAAACGAGCTCCCTCCAAGAGATGTCTCCACTCCGAGAAGGCCAACTTCATGGCTAGCAACTCCCTGTCCCCGATGGAATAATTCCTCTCTGCTGGTGAGAAGGTCTTAGAAAAGAAGAAGCAAGGATGCTTCCGACCTTGAGCATCCTTTTGGAAGAGGACTGCTGCAGCACCAACAGATGAGGCATCCACCTCCATGATAAATGGCTTATCTACATCGGGGCGATGTAGGATGGGAGCCCTAGCGAAGTGTGACATTATGGAGTTAAAGGCCTTGGAGACCTCCTCAGACCACAATTTGGGATTTGCCCCCTTCTTGGCGAGGGCAACCAAGGGAGCTACCAAAGATGAGAAGTGCGGAATGAACTGGCGATAATAATTAATGAACCCCATAAAGCGCTGCACCGCTTTAAGAGAATGGGGTTCCTGCCAGTCCATCACGGCCTGTAGTTTGGCAGGATGCATAGCCAATCCCTGGGCAGAGATGATATAGCCTAGCAAAGGTAAGGACTCCTGCTCTAACATACACTTCTCCAACTTGGCATAGAGGGAGTTTGCCGGTAGGAGGTCGAAGACTTTGCAAACATCTCTCCGGTGGGAGTCAATATCTGGAGAGTAGATGAGAATATCATCCAGATAGACTATGACCAAGGTGGTGAGCATATCCTGGAAGATGTCATTCTCAAAGTCTTGGAAAACGGCTGGGGCATTACAGAGCCCGAAGGGCATCACCAGATATTCATAGTGCCCATCCCTGGTGTTAAAAGCCGTCTTCCATTCGTCCCCCTCACGGATACTAATCAGGTTGTAAGCACCCCACAGATCTAGTTTAGTAAACACCCTTGCTCCCCGAAGCCTAACGAAGAGCTCAGATATCAAGGGCAAAGGATACTTATTCTTAACGGTGATAGCGTTAAGACCCCTGTAGTCTATGCATGGACACAGTTCCCCAGTCTTCTTCTGCATGAAGAAGAACCCAGCCCCAGCAGGGGACACTGACTTCCTGATGAACCCTCTTGCCAGATTCTCTTGAATGTACTGAGACATTGCCTCCATCTCTGGGAGAGATAATGGATAAACTCGACCCCGGGGAGGCTCAGCACCAGGCAAGAGATCA
Organism: Ranitomeya variabilis; assembly: GCF_051348905.1. Classification (NCBI taxonomy): domain Eukaryota; kingdom Metazoa; phylum Chordata; class Amphibia; order Anura; family Dendrobatidae; genus Ranitomeya; species Ranitomeya variabilis. The sequence goes on along the minus strand of NC_135232.1, from coordinate 879,566,246 downwards.
ATAGGACGGTCATAGGGGCGATGGGGCGGAAGGGTCTCTGCCGCCTTTTTGGAGAATACGTCTGCGTAAGACCAATATTGTTTGGGGAGAGAGGATAGATCTGCGGGTACCTCTGTTGTAGCAACCGGAACGTACTCCCTCTGACACCTACCCCCACAAGATTCACTCCAACCCAAAACTCTGCCTGAGGACCACTCGATATGAGGAGAGTGGTACCGTAGCCATGGTATCCCCAACAAGACCTCATCAATTCCCTCAGGAATGATGAGCAGAGATATAATCTCCTGATTGAATGGCAACATGGACAGAGTAAAAGGGATGGTCTGGTGTATTATCTGTGAGGGCAGTGTCAACCCATTCACCACTCGTACCGTTACTGGTTGAGCTAGCATAACCAGGGGTATTGTGTGATGTTGGGCGAAGGCAGAAGACATAAAATTGCCCTCCGCCCCAGAGTCCACACAGAGCTCTACCGAGTGGGAGGATGAGCCTATAATTATTGTCCCCTTAAAGTACAATTTGGAGGCAAACGTCGCCGTGTCTAGTGTACCTCCACCTACTACCACTAGACGCTGACGTTTCCTCGACCGCTGGGGACATCTGGTGGCAAGATGTCCTGACTGTTGGAAAACATGACAGACCTTGAGTGCACAAGCGGTCCGCGACTAAGATCCCTCACGTGACACTTCCATGGCCTCATGTGACCCAGGAACCAGGACCGGAGATTCCAGAGGTTTGGCAAAGGTGGGAGACAGCTGAAACCTCTGCCTACACTGGGCTCGCTCTAACCTCCTCTCGTTAAAACGGAGGTCAATACGAGTAGAGACGGATATTAACTCCTCCAGTGTGGCAGGAATCTCCCTAGTAGCCAGAGCGTCCTTAACGTGATCAGCCAGCCCCTTCCACAAAATGGGGATAAGGGCTTTATCCGACCACTCCAGCTCAGAAGCTAAAGTACGGAAGTGGAGGGCAAATTGGCTGACCAAGGACTCACCCTGAGTTAATGCCAGCAGTTGGAGCGTCGTGTCATGGGTGACTCGAGGTCCTAAAAATACCTTTTTCAGAGTGCTCAGGAACAGCGGAGCACTCTGCACCACATGATTGCCACGCTCCCACAGCGGTGTAGCCCATTCCAACGCCCTGTCCGACAAGAGGGACACAATAAATCCCACCTTAGCTCGCTCTGTGGGAAAACGTGCAGCCAGGAGCTCGAGGTGAATAGAGCACTGACTCATGAATCCCCTACAGGATTTGCTGTCTCCAGAAAATTTCTCTGGCAGCGGAAGGCGAGATAATGTCGGAACAGGGGTGGCAGTGGACAAGGTTGCTGCAGCCACACTAGCAGCCTGTACAGCAACTGCGGTAACATCCACAGCTGAGATTGAGCTCTCGAGAGCCACCAACCTACCCTCCAGCTGCTGGATATACTGCAGTGATTGCTGAATGTCCGCCATTTACTAGCCAGACCCTGGCGCTAGTATTATGTTAGGGCTAGCAGAACGCACCAAATGGATATAGAGACTTTATTATAATATATGCGTTCGCAGCCCGGGGTCCACCGTGCAGGAGAACCTGCTGCTAGCAAATGGCGGAACTAAATGGCGGTATGAGCTACCTCTGTTACTTCACAGAGCAGCCGTGAACTCAAAGCACTGCGCCCTGTTAAACTTCACAGTGGCACAGGCTAACTACCCAAACGAGAGCAGTCAGTGGTCATGCATGCACACAAAACTCCTCGCCGGAGGTGCCAGCATGCTAGGGGCTTATTACAGCCAGGTCCCTGAATACTCAAACACACAAACTCCTCGCCGGAGGTGCCAGCATTCTAGGGGCTTATTTCAGCCGGGTCCCTGAACACAATCATACGTGACCACACTGGCGCAAAGTACAACATAGAACAATACTAGCGCATTGCCATGCGGCCATGCGAGCCTTAAATAGTTGCAGCACATACAGGACCTTCCTAGAAGGACCAATGAGAGGCTGCCACAGAGCGTAAGCACCTACAGGACCTTCCTGAAGGACCAATGGCCTTAGCTGCAGTGTCTGATCATGTGACCCTCGATCTCCACTGAGAGATCTTACTCTGGGCATGCTCAGAATGAGAAAAGCAGGACTTAGTCTCAGAAGCGTCTGCTCGCCGCTGCCCAGCACTGACTTCAATGGCAGAAGTAGGAAAAGCAGCAGTAACTCTCTGTACAGAGTCAGACTGAGCGAGACGCTAGGACCGACGTCTCCGGGGAGCAGGCTCCACTGTGGCAGGAGAAGAATGGGAGACCGCAGCGGAGATGGCCCGAGATTCCCCCTGTGCAGAGGCGGGAACTTGACCCCTAACATCTGGAGCCTCTGTCACTCCAGCTCTATTCCCCACCTCCTCCTCTTGCTTGACTGATGACTCCATTTGTCTGAAGTCACATGTCATAGAATCTGTGAGTCAAGCAGCAGGAGGCAGTGCTTGATGGGGGATAGAGCTGGAGTGACAGAGGTTACAGATTTACAAATAGCTCTTCAGCCTCAGTTGCATATTATTTTAAACACTGCATTTTCAGTAATGGAGGTATGGGCTGACCAATTAATGATACTGCTATGCTTGGTGTTGAAAGACCTACATCCACATATAAATAGTTTGGGATGTAAAATTCTGCTGACATATTCTATTATATAATGTTTTCTTTGTCTGTGGCTTTGTCTATTTGTATTGGAGACGTTCACTGTGGAAAAGATACTTTCACTTGGGTTTGGCAACTTATTTTTTATAAAAAAAAGTATATGTATTATATGATCTTGACACAGTATGCCTTTTGTGTGCAGAAAAAAGTGCTCTCTTTACATTTATTTGACAAATACTAGACAGTACTTTTTCTGTCTGGGCATTGTATGTTAAAAGTTTATTCCACAAATTGTAAGTTATAACCTAATTTACTGAGTACATGCTCAGCTATTTCCTGTAGTTCCATAGACACAGAATGGAGAAAAAGTCAAGCATGCACATCGCTGCACCATTCAAGATGGCTTTTCAGATCTCTATTCCTTCGAGGGATCTAGGCGGCATCAGCAGTCAGACCCTCAGAGATCAGTAACTTACAAGGTTGTGAATAACCTTGTAGCATATGCTCTATTTATCTAGTTACTTTATGCCACAATATGGTTAAAGTGTGTTGAAAAGTTTTGTATTTTGTATTTTTTTAAATTAAAGTATTTTAACATATTTTTAATTGATTCATGTTTTTTGGAGGGGAGTACAAAAAATCTCTTGTATATCTGCATCGTGTGTGTCATGCCACATCTTATTGAAATAAAAGCCAAGGTACACTACAGAAGGTATCTAATTGAATACATTTCTAAAAAATGTGGCTTTTCTACTATGTTCTTATAACTAATAACAATAATGTCAAACACTGATATTTGGTTAAATATACAGAATAATTTATGTTGCATGATATGTCTAGATTTTAATAATTTAACAATTTTAAATATTTTCCTATCTTTAATGATATGTTATTATCCACTATGGTCTGACAACTGATGCTACTCTTGGAGATCCTACAATTATAACACATTATCCATTTATGTGACATTTGTTCCTCACCTGGCAAACAAGGGTCATCAGTTTTAAGTAGTCCACAATGATTCTCCGCAGGAAATAAATGACAATAATCATCCGCTATGTCCAGCATCTTGTATGAACTGTTATACTCCACTTGTTCATCATCATATTCTTTTATTTTTTCTTCCGCATATTCTTGTGCATCCTGTTCAGATTCATTAACAGTGTCCGCTTGTATTTCATTGTCATTATTATATGAATCTATTGAAGATTGTTGATGCGCTGTTTTTACAATTATAACAATAAAAAATATTAGTTTAAATGGCATTGGTGCCATAAGGCAAACAAGACATTTATACATATAAAGTACAATGTTTTATTCCTGTTCTTATTGGAATGTGCACACTGTAAATTCTGTTTGAAGGCTGCAAAACCATGTACGATCAAAAGAGTAAAGAAATGTGTAAAACAAATCAGAATATGAGTTAAAATTTTGAATCCCCAAAGTACCCCCTTCTACACTGGTGACAGTTTTATACCCCTTTGGCATTCTCTTGTAGACACCAGGAATGGTTACAATGAACATGTATGCCTCATAATTCATTTGTGGAATCACAGCCTTCTGATAGTGTTTGTGACATTCAAGCATCTTTTTTGGAGGCAGTGTTGGTAGACCTTTTCATACAGTGCTGAGCCCTATTCTACAACTAAGCCGGAAAATGGTAAGACTTTCTCAACTAAATACATGTAAGTGACATTACATTTTTAATTTAAGACTTGAAAGACTGTCAACCTTGAAAACTACTAGAAAAAGTGCAGTCATGAAAGCCACCAATGACTATAATGAAACTGGCTTTTATGAGAATCGCCCCAGGAAAGGAAGATGAAGAATAACCTCTGCTGCAGAGGATAACTTCATCAAAGTTACCAGCTTCAAAAGTGCAAATTGACAGCACCTTAGATAACAGCCCTCATAAATCTTGCATAGACATCAAGTAACAGACATATCTCAACTTCAACTTCCAGAGGAGACTACGAGAAGCAGGCCACTTATGAGGACAGCAAACAAGGAGAAGAGGCTTGTTTGGTCTAAGTAACACAAGTGCAATACATTAGATCAGTTGAAATCTGTACTATAGGCTGAGACAAAAATTAAGATTTTTGTGCCAACTGCCATGTCTGTATGAGATGCATAAAACATGAGTGGATGGTTTCTACATGTGTAATGCCCACCATAAAGCTTGGAGGAGGAGGTGAGATGGTGTGGGGATACTTTGCTGGTGACACTGTTGATTAATTACATAAGGCACACATATCCAGCCTAGCTACCATAGCATTCTCCAATGCCATGCCATCCCATCTGGTTTGTGCTTAGTGGGATCATCATTTATGGTACAACAGATCAATAAACCATAAACCTCTTGAGATAGCTGACTATGAAACGAATGTTGGGGATGGAGCAGTGATCTATCTTTTGATTTTTCTTTATTTCTGAATTCAGTATTCATCCATTTATTGGCCCTTTATATGTTTGAATAATATTATACTGCCACTTGGTGGTATAAATATACAGGGTGGGCCATTTACATGGATACACCTAAATAAAATGGCAATGGTTGGTGATATCAACTTCTTGTTTGTGGCACATTAGTATATGGAAGGAGGAAACTTTTCAAGATGGGTGGTGTTAGGGGTCGAGTTCCCTCCTCTGCACAGGGGGAATCTCGGTCCATCTCCGCTGCGGTCTCCCATTCTTCTCCTGCCGCAATGGAGCCTGCTCAGCGGAGATGTCGGTCCCAGCATCTCGCTCAGTCTGACTGTGCTAAGAGTCACTGCTGCCTTTCCTGCTTCTGCCATTGAAGTCGGTACTGGGCAGCGGCAAGCAGACGCTTCTGGGTCTAAGTCCTGCTTTGCTCATTCCGAGCATGCCCAGAGTAAGATCTCTCAGTGGAGATCGAGGGTCACATGATCTGATACTGCAGCTAAGGTCATTGGCTCCTTCAGGAAGGTCCTGTAGGTGCTCACGCTCTGGTGTAGCTTCTCACTGGTCCTTCTAGGAAGGTCCTGTACGTGCTGCAGCTATTTAAGGTTCACATGATCGCACGGCCATGCACTAGTATTGTTCTTTGTTAAGTGCTTTGCGCCAGTGTGGTCACGAGAGTATGTGTTCAGGGACCCGGCTAAAATAAGCCCCTAGAATGCTGGCACCTCCGGCGAGGAGTTTGTGTTTGAATGTGTTCAGGGACCTGGCTGAAATAAGCCCCTAGAATGCTGGGACTTCTGGCGAGGAGTTTTGTGTGCATGCGTGACCACTGACTGCTCTCTGTGTGGGCAGTTAGCCTGTGCCTCTGTGAAGCCTAACAGGGCACAGTGCTTTTCTTTCACGACTACTCGGTGAAGTAACTGAGTTAGTCCATACTGCCATATCATGCTGCCGTTGCTAGCAGCAGGTACTCCTGCACGGTGCACCCCGGGCTGCGAACACACCAATATCAATAAAAACATCTCTATTTATTCGGTGTGTTCCGCTAGCCGTAACATAATACTAGCGCCAGGGTCTGGCTAGTAAATGGCGGAAATTCAGCAAACTTTGCGGTATATCCAGAAGCTGGAGGGTAGGTTGGCGGCTCTCGAGAGCTCAACCCCAGCTGTGGATGTTACCGCAGTTGCTGTACAGGCTGCTAGCGTGGCTGCAGCTACCTTGTCCACTGCCACCCCTGTTCCAACATTATCTCGCCTCCCGCTGCCTGAAAAATTTTCTGGAGACAGCAAATCTTGTAGGGGTTTCGTGAGTCAGTGCTCTATTCATCTCAAGCTCCTGGCTGCACGTTTCCCTACTGAGTGGGCTAAGGTGGGATTTATTCTGTCTCTCTTGTCAGACAGGGCGTTGGAGTGGGCTACGCCGCTGTGGGAGCGTGGCAATCATGTGGTGCAGAGTGCTCTGTGGTTCCTGAGCACTCTGAAACAGGTCTTTTTAGGACCTCAAGTCACTCATGACATGGCGATCCAACTGCTGGCATTAACTCAGGGTGAGTCCATGGTCAGCCATTTTGCCATCCGATTTCAGACTCTGGCTTCTGAGCTGGAGTGGTCGGATAAAGCCCTTATCCCCATATTTTGGAGGGGGCTGGCTGATCATGTTAAGGACGCTCTGGCCACTTGGGAGATTCCTGCCACACTGGAGGAGTTAATATTGGAATATCTACTATCTACTCGAATTGACCTCCGTTTTAACGAGCGGAGGTTAGAGCGAGCCCAGTGTAGGCAGAGGTTTCGGCTGGATCCTACCTTCGCCAAACCTCTCGAATCTCCGGTCATGGTACCTGAGTCACATGAGGCCATGGAAGTGTCACTAGCGGGTTCTAAGTCCTGGACTGCTCGTGCACTCCAGGTTTGTCATGTTTGCCAGCAGTCAGGACATCTTGCCACCAAATGTTCTCAGCGGTCGAGGAAACGTCAGCATCTAGTGGTAGTAGGTGGAGGTACACTAGACACGGCGACGTTTGCCTCCAAATTGTCCTTTAAGGGGACAATTATTATTGGCTCATCCTCCCACTCGGTAGAGCTCTGCGTGGATTCTGGGGCGGAAGGCAATTTTATGTCTTCTGCCTTAGCCCAACGTCACGCAATACCCCTGGTTATGCTTGCTCAACCAGTGACGGTACGAGTGGTGAATGGGTCGACACTGCCCTCACAGATAACACACCAGACCATCCCTTTTACTCTGTCCATGTCGCCATCCCATCAGGAGATTATATCTCTGCTCGTCATTCCTGAGGGAATTGATGAGGTCCTGTTGGGGATACCTTGGTTACGGTACCACTCTCCTCATATCGAGTAGTCCTCAGGCAGAATTTTGGGATGGGGTGAATCTTGTGGGGTTAGGTGTCAGAGGGAGTGCGTTCAGGTTGCTACTACAGAGGTACCCGCAGATCTATCCTCTCTCCCCAAGCAGTATTGGTCTTATGCGGACGTGTTCTCCAAAAAGGCGGCGGAGACCCTTCCGCCCCATCGCCCCTATGACTGTCCTATTGATCTCTTGCCTGGTGCTGAGCCTCCTCGGGGTCGAGTTTATCCATTATCTCTCCCAGAGACGGAGGCAATGTCTCAGTACATTCAAGAGAATCTGGCAAGAGGGTTCATCAGGAAGTCAGTGTCACCTGCTGGGGCTGGGTTCTTCTTCGTGCAGAAGAAGAATGGGGAACTGCGTCCATGCATAGACTACAGGGGTCTTAACGCCATCACCGCTAAGATTAAGTACCCTTTGCCCTTGATATCTGAGCTCTTCGATAGGCTTCGGGGAGCAAGGGTGTTTACTAAACTAGATCTGCGGGGTGCTTACAACCTGATTCGCATCCGTGAGGGGGACGAATGGAAGACGGCTTTTAACACCAGGGATGGGCACTATGAATATCTGGTGATGCCCTTCGGGCTCTGTAATCTTCCGGGATATGCTCACCACCTCGGTCGTAGTCTATCTGGATGATATTCTCATCTACTCTCCAGATATTGACTCCCACCGGAGAGATGTTTGCAAAGTCTTCGACCTCCTACGGGCAAACTTCCTCTATGCCAAGTTGGAGAAGTGTGTGTTTGAGCAGGAGTCCTTACCTTTCCTGGGCTATATCATCTCCGCCCAGGGATTGGCCATGGATCCTGCCAAACTACAGGCTGTGATGGACTTGCAGGAACCCCATTCTCTTAAAGCGGTGCAGCGCTTTATGGGGTTCATAAATTATTATCGTCAGTTTATTCCGCACTTCTCGACTTTGGTAGCTCCCTTGGTTGCCCTCACCAAGAAGGGGGCAAATCCCAAATTGTGGTCTGTGGAGGTCTCCAAGGACTTTAACTCCATAAAGTCTCACTTCGCTAGCACTCCCATCCCACATCGCCCCGATGTAGATAGGCCATTTATCAAGGAGGTGGATGCCTCATCTGTTGGTGCTGGAGCAGTCCTCTTCCAAAAGGATGCTCAAGGTCGGAAGCATCCTAGCTTCTTCTTTTCTAAGACCTTCTCACCAGCAGAGAGGAGTTATTCCATCGGGGACAGGGAGTTGCTAGCCATGAAGTTGGCGTTCTCGGAGTGGAGACATCTCTTGGAGGGAGCTCGTTTTCCCTTCCAAGTCTACACAGATCACAAAAATTTGGTGTACCTGCAGACAGCCCAGCGGTTAAATTATCGCCAGGCCAGATGGTCCTTGTTCTTCTCCCGGTTTCATTTCACCCTCCATTTCCTTTCTGGGGAGAAGAACATTCGTGTCGACGCTCTCTCCCGCTCCGTTGTGTCATCTGTGGAGGAGGAAGAGGAGCCTCGGCTTATTGTCCCCACCGAGAGCCTGAGAACTGTGGCCCCGGTTTCGCTAGAGTCTGTGCCTCCAGGCAAGACTTTTGTACCGTCCGGTTTGCGACCGGAGGTTCTCTCTTGGGCACACTCATCCAGGGTGGGTGGACATTTTGGTTCCGAAAGGACATCTGAGTTACTGGCGAGGACATACTGGTTTCCGCATATGGCTCGTGATGTCGCAGACTATGTTCGGGCGTGTGTCTCCTGTGCCAAAAATAAGTCTCCTCGACAACGGCCAGCTGGGTTATTATATCCTCTGCCGGTGGCAGATAGGCCCTGGGAGATGGTTGGGATGGACTGTGGCTGTACCGTCATTTGGGTTATCACCGATCATTTTTCTAAAATGGTGCACTTGGTGCCGCTTCCTCGGCTACCTTCTGCACGGGCCTTGGCAGCGTTGTTTATTAAACACATCTTCCGCCTACACGGTATGCCAGACAAAATTGTCAGTGACCGGGGTCCCCAGTTTGCATCTCGTTTCTGGAGCTTTGTCATCTTCTCAGTATTAAGTTAAATCTCTCTTCTGCTTATCATCCCAAGATGAATGGGTTGGTAGAGAGGGCCAACCAGACCTTGGTCACATATCTGCGACATTTTGTCTCAGCCAGGCAGGATGACTGGGCATCCTTGCTATCGTGGGCAGAGTTTGCACTGAACAACGCTGTAGCCGACTCCACTGGACAGACGCCATTCCTCCTTAATTATGGTCAGCATCCGTGGGTACCTGTGCCCATGCCCGTGTCTTCCGCCGACTCCAGGGTGGCAGACTGGGCTGTGGAGGCACGGGACATTTGGGACCGCACTCAGGATGCCATTCGGGCCTCCAAGGAGAGAATGAGGTCTTCCGCCGATGCACATCGGCGCCCCACTCCGACCTTTGCTCCCGGCGATTTAGTGTGGCTCTCCGCCCGTAACATCAGGCTGTGTGTTGAGTCCATTAAGTTTGCTCCTCGCTACTTGGGTCCCTTCAAGGTCCTCCAACAGGTTAATCCTGTGGTCTACCATCTAGCTCTTCCTCCAAGCCTAGTTATCACCGACACCTTTCATGTGTCCCTCCTTAAGCCCGTATACATGTCCCGGTTTTCTGAGTCATCTGCCGGGACATCGGGTTCGTCTACGGACGATTACGAGGTGAACGCTATTTTGGTGTACAAGGTGGTTCGTGGCAAAAAGTTTTCTTTGGTGGACTGGAAGGGTTACGGTCCTGAGGATAGGTCGTGGGAGCCTGCTGAGCGCATTCGGGCTCCGCAGCTCATTGCTGCCTTCGAACGTAGCGAGGCCCAAGGAGGGGGGCCGTAGGAGGGGGGGTAATGTTAGGGGTCGAGTTCCCTCCTCTGCACAGGGGGAATCTCGGTCCATCTCTGCTGCAGTCTCCAATTCTTCTCCTGCCACAGTGGAGCCTGCTCAGCGGAGACGTCTGTCCCAGCATCTCGCTCAGTCTGACTCTGTGCTAAGAGTTACTGCTGCCTTTCCTGCTTCTGCCATTGAAGTCGGTGCTGGGCAGCGGCAAGCAGACGCTTCTGGGTCTAAGTCCTGCTTTGCTCGTTCTGAGCATGCCCAGAGTAAGATCTCTCAGTGGAGATCAAGGGTCACATGATCTGATACTGCAGCTAAGGTCATTGGCTCTTTCAGGAAGGTCCTGTAGGTGCTCACCCTCTGGTGTAGCTTCTCATTGGTCCTTCTATGAAGGTCCTGTACATGCTGCAGCTATTTAAGGTTCTCATGCGCTAGTATTGTTCTTTGTTAAGTGCTTTGCGCCAGTGTGGTCACGAGAGTGTTCAGGGACCCGGCTGAAATAAGCCCCTAGAATGCTGGCACCTCCGACGAGGGGTTTTGTGTGCATGTGTGACCACTGACTGCTCTCTGTGTGGGCAGTTAGCCTGTGCCTCTGTGAAGCCTAACAGGGCACAGTGCTTTTCTTTCACGACTACTCGTTGAAGTAACTGAGTTAGTCCATACTGCCATATCGTGCTGCCGTTGCTAGCAGCAGGTACTCCTGCATGGTGGACCCCGGGCTGCGAGCGCACCAATATCAATAAAAACATCTCTATTTATTCGGTGCGTTCCACTAGCCATAACAAGTGGTGACCATGGCAGCCATTTTGAAGTTGGCCATTTTGGATCCAACTTTTTTTTTCATTGGGAAGAGGGTCATGTGACACATCAAACTTAATGAGAATTTCATAAAAAAACAATGGTGTGCTTGGTTTTAATGTAACTTTATTCTTTAATGAGTTATTTACAAGTTTATAACCACCTATAAAATGTTTTCAAAGTGCTGCCCATTATGTTGGATTGTCAATGCAACCCTCTTCTCCCACTCTTGACACACTGATAGTAGCACCACAGAAGAAATGCTAGCACAGGCTTCCAGTATTCGTTGTTTCAGATGCTGCACATCTCGTATCTTCACAGCATAGACATATGCCTTCAGATGACCCCAAAAATAAAAGACTAAGGGGGTCAGATCAGGAGACCTTGGTGGCCATTCAACTGGCCCACGACAACCAATCTACTTTCCAGGAAACTGTTCATGTAGGAATGCTCTGACCTGACACCCAAGATGGTGCACATCCACATTATGGGTGTTAGGTCCGAGTATTCCTACACATATCCCTACATATATCACCAACCATTCCCATTTAATTTAGGTGTATCCATATAAATGGCCCATCCTGTATATACAGTATATGATTTAATGCTTGCACTTTAGCATCTTTTATATTTAATAGTAGGAATATATTTATGTATTTAGTTAGTTAATCATGTACATTTGCCATGACCACTATTCTCTTTGTTTTTAGTTGATTTTAATAATTCCCAATTATAGTTCTGTTGATATTATATGATTTCATAAATATATATTTTGTTCATATCTACATTATGAATGAGCAATTTTTTGAAGAGAAATATATGCTGAAAAGTGACAACTGAATGCTGCGCTGGGACAATGAACTGGACGTGGTTGCTGACTGTTGTGTCTGTGTAACTGCAGGTTGTGGGCAAAAGCCATCAGCACCTCCTTCCTGATCAGCAGATTGGGAAGGGTGTAACACAAGGGAAGGGCCAGTGGTTTCATCCTCAGACACATATTTTGCACCCAGGTGTTCTGCCCACCTACTGGAGTGTTGCGTATATGAGCATTATGTGGCATATGCTAACAGAGGTATTATGCAGAATGTCCTTTTACAAAGGGATGTGTTGGTAAGATTTTCGAACTAGCAGCATATATATAGAGAGCATGTTTAATTACACATATGATTATTTTGTGTAAGGCTGAAACTTGAAGAAGTGTGTGGAGCATATTAATGCATTTATGTTCCAAAATGTCCAAGTGCAGACCCAAAATTCAACATCAAGCTCCAAGATACATGCTTAAAGACACCATGAGAATGTCAACACAATAAAGGAAACTATAATAATAGAATATATATAGCGATTGACAGTAAAAATTTGACTATTTCGCAAAGTAGAAAGTTTTCCACAAATTACCCCAATAGGTCTGTATCATACACGCTGAAAGAGACTGTGATGGGGACCTCACAATACATTTTGCCGTTATTAGAATAGGTAGAGATAGGGAGTAAAAGTTTCACCATTACACAATGTGCACAGTTTTCAAAAAATTACCCAAGGGGTCTGTATCAGACAATCTGAAAAATGCTGTGATGGGGACATCACAATACATTTTGCAGTTATTACAAGAGGTAGAGATAAGGAGTACAAGTTTCACCATTGTATAATATGCAAAGTTTTCCAAAAATTACCCAAGGGGTCTCTATCAGACCAGCTGAAAGATGCCGTGATGGGGCTTGATCTATATTTTGATATCTTATTCATCTAGTTTGAGTCTTAACTAGGATCAATGGTTCCATATTTCCTTGGTGATTCCTGCTGGGCGTATATCATCCTTACATGATATGCAGGAAAGAACCTATTTTCCATAGCATTAGCCAGTGTTCTATTTGAACCCTTAGAAGTGCAATATATCGCTCTCTTTTATGTCAGGAGAGTATAGATGCTCATGCATTTACTCTTGGAATCTTTTTGAAAGGGCAGTTTAACAATATCGTAGTGACAGCTCCAACTAAAATACAGTGTGTTGCTGTTAAAATATTCCATCACTTTATATCTAATGAAAAGACATAATAATTTAACAATAGGGACAGTTCCATCTAAAATACAGTGTGTCGGTGTTAAAATCCTCTACCACTTAATGTCTAAAGAAAAGGCCTTTTTAATTCAAATAGCATGACAGTTCCATCTGAAATACAGCAGGTTTAAAAATCTCTGGTCACCTAACATTGTTGTGCAAATTAATTTATAATCGTATGATAGTATCCAGACCAAATGCCTATTATGGCTGATTGTTTCAGCTATAAAATTTACAACATTGGCTAAACGTGGCCTATCTAGAATGCAAACCCGAATGTCTGAATACAAGCAGAATAAGGGGACAAAATATTAATTTCCTTATCTCAAACTGATTTAATAGGGGGTTTAATACCTTTCTTATTGCACTTTATTAGAATGGTTAATATATGCTTTGGAGCCACAGTTTCCCTAAAAGATACCATAGAGATATTGTGGTTAATCTGACATCGTTTGTGTGCTCTAAACTTCACTGTTATAAAAAAAGTTATATTTTTTTAAAAGATTTTCTCACTACAATTGAATTAGTCAGTTAATATTTAATTATATTTTTTTGGGGGAAATCAAATAAAGCAAATAAAGTTCAAAGTGCAATGTGCAGCAAAATAAGAAAATATAAATAAACAGATATAGAATGGTGACAAAACATGAATGTCTACCACTTAATACTAGACCAAGCTGCCACAGTACAAAAACCCCCTCCAAATGTAACAAATAAATAAGCTAACAAGTGCATGTGTCATTGACAGTGCAAACAGAAAGCCTACTATCAGCAGCAAGGAAGAAAAATTGCAATGTGCTAACCAACTAACCATGGCTTTTAGCCCATGGGGAACATGGCTTTAACAAGCCTAATCAAGAGAAGCATAGAATGGGGGAGAGAAGTTACTGATTTGAACGTGGTAAAAAATGTGTCCACCGCCCCAACGCACATTTCACTTGGACTTTTAAAGGGCTTACCAAGTTGGAAGAAATCAGCCCTTGTTCAACTTTAGAAGAGTCAGCCTGTCTGCATTTTCCCTTGACAGGTGTGTGCACCTATCCATTATGATTGCACCGGCCGAATTACAAACCTGCTCAGACAACACACTTGCAGCAGGGCATGACAGCATCTCCAAGGCGTACGAGGAGAAGGCAGGCCAAGTGTGCTGCATGGACAGCCAATAGTTAAAGGGCACTGAAGAATCAGGAAGGACGCTGGTATGGTCACATAAATACTCCTCCATCTTGGTCAATTTCTCCCTCCTCATCATAGTTATACTCACAGATAGTCCTTTCTGATGTGATGGTTTCATACAAATGGCCCAGCTGCTGGACATTCCCCCCACTCTGAGTTGCACCCTCCCCTGTAAACCTTGAGGGTGAAAAGAGCCGGTACCTCTGCCAACAACGTTGACTGAGGGTAATCTTTTCAGCAAGACGTTCACAATGGCCATCTGGCATGCATGCACTGAAAATGGCACGTCTGCCTTGGACATGTGAAAAGGAAATTTCTCCTTGTACTGTGGGTTAAGAAAGGTGCACAGCCAGTATTTCACGGTGGACAAAATGTCTTGCATGCAAGGGTCTTGGGAAAAGCAGCTGGACATGAACTGTGCCATGTGTGGCAGACTACAAGGAGTCAAACGTTCAGAGTCCACACCTGGATGAACACTAACCATCCCCTCCTCCTCATGATGCATCGTCTTCTCCAGGCCATCCATGTGGGACAAGCATGAAGCTGGAATTGTGAGTCCCCTCTGTAGAGCAGAGCAAAACTCATATTCCTCCTGTTCCTCGTCATCACCCAATGTGGCCTGAGAAAATTGTGTGAGGCTGGGCAGTGTGGTATCAGCCACTGTAAAATCTTGCTACATAGTCACCTGCTCAGCATTCCTCTTTGAGAAGCAATCCACACCCACTCAGCAGTTGTTATGTGTGGGGGCTGAGTGTTACTCTGACAGGCATTGTGAAGCTGGAATTCAGACACACTGCCCTCTGCTACTCATTAAGCCTTGCCAACATATAAAAGGTCGAATTCCAGGTTGTGGGCAGGTCACAAATCAGTTGGTGATGAGGCAAATTAAAGCGCTGATGCAGCAAAGCCAGACCTGCGAAAGCCAAAGATGACTTTCGGAAATGGGTGCTGACACGGTGTACCCTGGCAAGTACAGTGCCTTGCGAAAGTATGCGGCCAACTGGAACTTTTCAACCTTTTCCCACATATCATGCTTCAAACATAAACATACTAAATGTAAATTTTTGGTGAAGAATCAACAACAAGTGGAACACAATTGTGAAGTTGAACAAAATTTATTGGTTATTTTAACTTTTTGTGGAAATTCAAAAACTGAAAAGTTGGGTGTGCAATATTATTCGGCCACTTTAACTTAATACTGTGTTGCCCCACCTTCTGCTGCGATTACAGCTGCAAATCACTTGGGGTATGTCTCTATCAGTTTTATACATCGAGAGACTGAAATTTTTGCCCATCTTCTCTGGCAAACAGTTCGAGCTCAGTGAGGTTCGACGGTGATCGTTTGTCAACAGCAGTTTTCAGCTCTTTCCACAGATTCTCGATTGGATTGAGGTCTGGACTTTGACTTGGCCATTCTAACACCTGGATACATTTATTTGTGAACCATTCCATTGTAGATTTTGCTTTAGGTTTGGGATCATTGTCTTGTTGGAAGACAAATCTCCATCCCAGTCTCAGGTCTTTTGCAGACTCCAACAGGTTTTCTTCAAGAATGGTCCTGTATTTGGCTCCATCCATCTTCCCATCAATTTTAACCATCTTCCCTGTCCCTGCTGAAGAAAAGCAGGCCCAAATCATGATGCTGCCACCACTATGTTTGACAGTGGGGATGGTGTGTTCAGGGTGATGAGCTACGTTGCCTTTACGCCAAACATATTGTTTGGCATTGTTGCCAAAAGTTCGATTTTGGTTTCATCTGACAAGAGCACCTTCTTCCACATGTTTGGTGTGTCTCCCAGGTGGCTTGTTGCAAGCTTTACACAACATTTTTTTTGGATATCTTTGAGAAATGGCTTTCTTCTTGCCACTCTTCCTTAAAGGCCAGATATGTGCAGTGTACGACTGATTGTTGTCCTATGGACAGACTCTCCCACCTCAGCTGTAGATCTCTGCAGTTCATCCAGAGTGATCATGGGCCTCTTGACTGCATCTCTCTTCAGTCTTCTCCTTGCTTGAGATGAAAGTTTAGAGGGACGGTCGGGTCTTGGTAGATTTGCAGTGGTATGATACTCTTTCCATTTCAATATGATCACTTGCACAGTGCCCCTTGGGATGCTTAAAGTTTTGGAAATCATTTTGTGTTCAAATCCAGCTTTAAACTTCTCAAAAACAGTATCACAGACCTGCCTGTTGTGTTCCTTGGTCTTCATGATGATCTCTGTGCTTCAAACAGAACCCTGAGACTATCACAGAGCAGGTGTATTTATACGGAGACTTGATTACACACAGATGGATTATGTTTATCATCATTAGGCATTTAGGACAACATTGAATCATTCAGAGATCCACAATGAACTTCTGGAGTGAGTTTGCTGCACTGAAAGTAAAGGGGCCGAATAATATTGCACGCCTCACTTTTCAGTTTTTGAACACCCCTCCTTCCTCACATGCTGCATTATTGTTAGTGACGCTCTACATACAAGAAGCTATGTAACAGTGCAACAGCACAAGAGGAAATTTTTTTAATATCTAAATAATTTCATCCTATGCTTCTAGATTTATATTAACAGTATTAGATCATGTTGACAATGGAAGTTGCAGCAAATATTTTCAGGAAAGTTTCCATTTTACTTTGTTATGTATTGAAATAAAATAGGGAGTTCTGAACATTGATACATAAAAATAAGTATCATGATATTAATAGTAAACACCCAGAATTCCAGAAGAAATGTAGCACCAAAAACTGCTAAAGTAATCAAATAGGTAAGAATTTGAAATTATTTATCAATATATAATGATCAAAAAGGACATTTGTCATGTTAAAAATTAATAATTCACACACTAAGTAAATCAGTTTTTAGGAAAGTTAATCAACTTTTCTTCTTTTTCTGTATTTATGCTCTACCATCTCTAGTCATTCTTTAATGTTTTGACATTTACTAAATTGTAAGTATAAAAACATATCAATGTATAGTAAATTCTGACAACATTTCAATGCTGCAACGAACAGGTAAATAAATAATAATAAATAATAGCAATAAAAAAGTTTTAGAAAAATCTGGCACACTGAAAACTGAAATTGAAGTGATTTACCAGCATGCTCAACCATGTCCACATAAACATCTTCTTGTTCAAACTTCAATGATTCCACTGGAATGTCAGTCTGATTAACTTTCAGTTTTTCCTAGAAATTGGGAAGAAAGATTTATGTCAGAGGCAGGAAAATTTGAACTAAACCAGAAAATGGAAGCATTAATTCTAAGCTTTTTTAATTATTATATTATTTTTATATCGTCACTCAATTGTCGTTTAACATCACACAAAATTAGAATATCATCAAAAAGTTAATTTATTTCAGTTCTTCAATACAGTGAAACTCATATGATACAGTCATTACAAATAGAGTGATATATTTCAAGAGTTTATTTCTGTTAATGTTGATGATTACGGCTTACAGCCAATGAAAACCCAAAAGTCATTATCTCAGTAAATTATAATACTTTATAACACCAGCTTGAAAAATGATTTTAACGTCCGAAATGTAGGCCTACTGAAATGTATGCTCAGTAAACGCAGTCAATACTTGGTCATGGCACTTTTTGCTTCAATTACTGCATAAATACGGCGTGGCATGGAGGCGATTAGTCTGTGACACTGATGAGGTGTTATGGAAGCCCAGGTTGCTTTGATAGCAGCCTTCAGGTCATTGCATTGTTGGGTCTGGTGTCTCTCATCTTACTCTTGACAACACCCATAGATTCTCTGTCGGGGAAGGGTTAGATGAGATTGCTGGCCAATCAAGCACTGTGATACTGCTGTTTTCAAACCAGGTATTGGTACTTTTGGCAGTGTGGACAGGTGACAAGCCCTGCTGGAGAATTAAATCTACTTCTCCATAAAGCTTGTCGGCAGAGTGAAGCATGAAGTGCTCTAAAATTTCCTAGTGGACGGCTCAGCTGACTTTGGTCTTGATAAAATACAGTGTACCTATACCAGCAGATGACATGTCTCCCCAAATTTCACACTATACCTCAAGTAGCTTGGATTGTCTGTCTCTCCACTCTTCCTCCAGACTCTGGGACCTTGATTTCCAAGGTCTAGTGTGAAGCATTCACAATCAATGATGGTTTCGGAAACCATGTCATCTGCTGTTGCAGGTTCACTGTGTTTTATCAAGACCAAAGTCAGCGCAGCTGTCTACCAGGAAATTTTGGAGCACTTCATGCTTCCCTCTGCAGACACGCTTTATGGAGATTGAAATTTCATTCTTCAGCAGGACTTGGCACCTGTCTGCCGCATTGATGCAGTAATTGATGCAAAAAGAGCCCCGACCAAGTATTGAGTGCATTTACTGAACATACATTTCAGTAGGCCAACATTTAGAATTTTTCAAGCTGGTGTTATAAAGTATTCTAATTTACTGAGATAATGACTTTTGTGTTTTCATTGGCTGTAAGCCGTAATCATCAACATTAACAGAAATAAACACTTGAAAAACATCACTCTATTTGTAATGACTCTATATAATATATGAGTTTCACTTTTTGTATTGAAGAACTGAAATAAATTAACTTTTTTGATGATATTCTAATTTTGTGAGATGCACCTGAATCCATAGAAGTAAAGTAAGCAAACTATGCTGTTTCATAATGTAAGCAAGTTACACTATTCCAAACTAGGCAATTCAATGATTTTTTCTTGTACCCTAAATAATATCACCACATATCATATTTTAGGTATTTTTATATATCTCATTTTCCATTGTTTATGCAGGGAACCGCAATGAAGGATACGGCACGGTACTTTCATATTGTGCTTTACCATGCTTCAATCCTGGGTTTTTAACCCATTCAGCTGCTATGCAAAACCTGCAAGGAGTTTGCATGCTCTCCCCATGTTTGCATATGATTCCTTCCACATTCTGAAAACATATTGATAGTAAATATAGATTATGATAACAATGTCTGAAAAGTGGTGCTAAGTAACCAAAAGTAATAGAACCAATTGTCCATTATTTTTCCGGTTTCCATCTTTTGAGGACTACGCTTCTTATATGTTAATTTTTTTGTTGCAAAATTACATTATGTACTATATAAGAATTCAATAATTATTATATTCAGTCATTTTATTATTATTATTTTTGTAACAGAATACAGTTTTACTTTGTCTTGTGTCATTGGCGATCTCTAATTTTTGATAGATTTAACTCCTTAAAGCTTGGCTTTTTTTTAGCCCTTTTAGTTTATTTCCTCTCTTATGTCCAAGAGTAAAAACTATTTTAATTTTTGTCAACATAGGGTTATGTTATTTCTTTGCAGGATAAATTGTAGTTATGAATGCCACTATTAATTTTACCATAAAGTGCACCGAATAATGGGAAAACAATTCCAGGCCGAATGAAATGGTAATAAAAATCCTACTGCAGGCAGGTGGCGGTGGCGACATCATTTTCAAATGGATTTTTTTAAAATAAATAGAAGGATAAGATCAAACAAAATAATTATATGCACAACAGATATATGATCATGCTACAGCGCAGGTGCCACTGTTGGCACCTGCCTGCAGAAAGGTTTTTTCTTCCAAGCTATATATAATATTCATTATTTAAACTAGGGGTCAGTTCAGTGAGGGATCAGTGACCTGTCAGAAGCCAAACAGATGAATACCTAATCAGTGCACCTCATGCAGACCCCCCACAGGCCGGCCCGGAGCATGAGCATATCATAAACTCAAAACTGAAAATAAAGATTAAACAACAACCACAAGACGGATTTCATCAACCAAGGTGTCATTGTAATCAGTATAACGGTGCCAGCCTGACACTGTCTGTAGGTTACTGTGCACAATCCTGCTGACAGGTTCCCTTTAAATATTTATTTGTTTATGTAATATATTTATTATTTCTGTGTACAATTGGAATGGTAATTGCAGGACTGGATCTTATTAAGAACCTGTCATGTCCAAAATGCTATTTTCCTCCAGGGTTAATCTACAGATAAATAGCATAAAATCCTGTCAGCCCACCTCAGTGAAAGTATGGTGTTAGGGAGTAAATATATAATGATATTGTTCCTGTAGCCGCTGGCTTTCATTTATAGGGCTGGTGCATGATGTAGATATGATCCCTGTACTATGAGTGTGGCTGTAATCACTCCCAAGCACTTTGATTACGCAGTCATGTTGACATCCGTGGACCACAGGCTGCGGCTCTCCTGACTGGAGAGTGTCAGTCTGATAGAATTATATGAAGCTGTCACACTCAGGTTGAGAGAACAGTGGCCAGTCTGAAGGTAAATAGTGTTTTTGGACATGACTGGTTTTCTTTAACTTGATTTGCTATTTGAATATTAAAACACAACATTAATGAAGAGAGTATTTTTTTTTTATTATTTCTGACAGTTATTTAAACAGAGCATTTTTTGTAAGGTATTGACTTAGTATACTTGGTATTTGCTTTTTGCATTGTAATGTCATATGGTTTTCTGTGCAGAATTCATCATGTGACTTTGAATGTCGCTATTTGGAATAGTATTGCTTGTGCCTAGTTTTTGAAAGGTTGCTGTGTATGTCTTTTATGTTAGATTATTTCAATACTGTGCATATAAATATATATAGTGTGATTGCAAATTAATAAACAGCTCTGGCAAAAATTAAGAGACAGCCACATCTAAACCCCGCCATGGGCAGCCCAATCTCCAGACCTGAACCCCACTGAAAACCTCTGGAATGTAATCAAGAGGATGATGGATAGTCACAAGCCATCAAACAAAGAAGAACTGCTTACATTTTTGTGCCAGAAGTGTGAAAGACTGGTGCCAAGCATGCCAAGACGCATGAAAGCTGTGATTAAAAATCATGGTTATTCCACAAAATACTGATTTCTGAACTCTTCCTGAGTTAAAACATTAGCATCGTTGTTTCTAAATGATTATGAACTTGTTTTCTTTGCATTATTTGAGGTCTGAAAGCACTGGGGTTTTTTTAAAATTTTGACCATTTCTCCTTTTCAGAAAAAAAATTACAAAATGTATTGCTTGGAAATGGAGACATGTTGTCAGAAGTTTATAGAATAAATGAACAATTTACATTTTACTCAAAAATATACCTATAAAGAGGAAAATCAGACAAATTGAACATTTTGCAGTGGTCTCTTAATGTTTGCCAGAGCTGCTGTTTATCATTTATTATTCTTTGTTATTATGGTCTTCTATTGGCAATTCCAATGCATATCAGAGAGCTTTACGGAATTCTTCCAGATCAACCAGAGACAGTGTTTGGCTCTAAACTGATGTCAGTGCTTAATAGATTACTCCGGTCGGTGCCAGTCTTTGACAAGATTTATGGTAATTGTGCCTTATGCTGTCCAATCAATTGCCAAGTATGTACTGTAACTTATCTTAGAAAGCAGTGGATTTTGTGTGCTACTAGGTTTCCTACAATAGTTTTATAATTTTAAAATTTTCATAATTTATTTACAGTTATCTTCTTATTTCACATTTTAAAATAATTGTAACATATATTTTTGTTGTTATATTGTATAAAATATTTTTAATAAATGGAAGGTAACCCTGAATCATACACTTATAATGCCTAGAGAACTGACATCTAGGTACAGAGTGCAGCATGGAATATTCTGGATGGATTCCAGAGATCATAATGGTACAGCACTTAAAGGACGTTCAGAGTTTTGCTTTCATTTGGGTTGCTGGCACAGGGAAATTTAACTTTATCATGAAAAGTTTACAAACTAATGTTTAATAGTAAATTATCCAAAATAGTAAATACACTTTAGTAAGTAAGTCATTAACTGATTCTATTGCTGCCCAGAAATGCATCTGTGCTTTTTAGAATACTTTGAGTAGAAAATAACCATTCCAAAGGATTAATTGCTAGGGAAGGTGCTGTGAATAACATAAATCTGAGCTACTGTATTTGTAATGTAATTTACATTATTTCAATTATTCCTAGTTCAGTCAACCTTATGACATTGGATAAAAAAGATAACAGTATTTAGCTTGGCATACAATTTCAAACTGTAAAAAACAGGGAGCAAAAAAGCTAAAATTTGCCTTTGCCTAAGTTATCTAGGGAAATTTAATACATTCCGCAAATTGAATGTCCCTTATTACCTTCCGTGGTCTCTTCAGACGCTAAAGCGTAATAAACATAAAATCCAAAAAATACTTATACTCATATCTCCAGCCCCTCTACTGCTCACCGTCCCCCATTTGGTTCTTTGCGCATTGTCTTCTTTACTCTAAGCTTGGACTTCTGGCTCTGATGAGACCTGAGACGATTCTGCACAAATGTAATAAGGTCACAATGTCAAGACATCATGATGTGACCTACCGCTCACATATGGGATTGATTCTGTGCCTCATCAGAGCCGAAACACTGGGACTGGGGTGAAAATACCTGGGAATTCAACACTAGATGGTGGTGATAAGATGT
Organism: Ranitomeya variabilis; assembly: GCF_051348905.1. Lineage (NCBI taxonomy): Eukaryota > Metazoa > Chordata > Amphibia > Anura > Dendrobatidae > Ranitomeya > Ranitomeya variabilis. Next base: position 879,543,575 of record NC_135232.1, on the reverse strand, counting down.
GCCAAGGACCGGACAGGTGATGGTGAGGAGCCAAGGAGCTAAGGAGCTAGAAAGTTGAGCAATAAGATGATCATAAGTATTTTTTGTATATTTTAACCTTTAATGGATCTTTATGGTTCAGCAAAATGGTAGCTAGTAACCACCATTTTGCTTGATGTGCTAGATGAACGTGACTTAAAAAAAAAAACACATTTTGGCGAATGAAGACAATCAAAAATCAAATCTACTTGACTATATTCACTCTTCTCTAGTTGTGGCCAAAAGTTTGGAAACTGACATAAAGTTTAGTTTTCAAAAAGTTTGCTGCTTCAGTGTTTTTAGTCTTTCAGTCAGATTTTTCAATGGTTACTAAAGTAAAATAGCATTTCAAAAGTTTTCTTAACTTTTATAAACTAATACATCAAGTTTTATGTAAGACTCACAAAACAGAATTCTTGGTAGCTCATCTTTTCTTCTCTGTACAATCATTCTTTTAGATGTGCCAATCTGAAGGGAGCTTAATTAAAGAAAAAACTTTTCAAGAATTACAGGGATTGGACTGCAGAGGACTGCGGTAAAGTTATTTCCTCTGATGAAAGCCACTAAGATGGGGTTATCTGGAAGAGTGAGTGTCCTGAGAAGATAATGTGAGTGTGATCATATGTTCTGTTTTATGCCAGCATACATATCTAGGATTTGCTTTTCATCCAAGGGAATGGTCTCCATAATTCTGCCTAAAATAGCTGCCATGACTAAAGAATGTTGGCCAAACTTTTTCAAAGAGCAACTTTCCCCACTGATCCAGGAGCAATATAGTGATGAACAATGCTTTTCCCAGCATGATGTGTCAGTTTCAAAACTTTTGGCTATGTTTGTAGAGTACACATTGGGAACCATTTCTACCAACAATTCGCCTTAAATTAAAAAAATACAATTGTTTGTGCCCATCGTTCCTATGCAGATTGTGTCTACAAATAAAATTTCTTTAACTTAGTGTTGCAGTCATGTTTACTTTGCACTCCATTTGCCATCTTTTCTTGTTAGGCTACAAACTGAAACACCAGAATGCCCAATTTACAAGCTAATATGCACTTATTTTTTAAGTATGTAAAGAAATGCAGGGAATTAAAACACGTCAGGTTTAAATTCCACTTCCTCTGATTCCTGTTTTTTATTGAACATTTAATAAAGCATTTTTTTATCAGGATGAAAGTGCCGTCAATACCACCTATCCTAAATTGCATGAAGCTTTGCAAAAATATTTCTAACATGTTCTTCATTCCAGACTCTTAACAAAACAATAATGGGGCAGGAGGTTCGTGGCCAACTGTAACTTTACCAGATTCATTAAGATTATTATTGTTATGAGTTGTAGCGAAATACATGCCAATTTATAGCTGGAATACATTTATAATTCTGATACAAAGCAATTACATTTCCTGGGTCCTGCAGATTCAAAAGGAGAGGGACCATCCAGATTGTCTTCAACACACAGCCCCAAAATGCTTCATTTCTGATTATTTGAGGTTGTAATTAGTGCCTACTAGGGTTGAGCGACTTTTGCTTTTTTAGGATCGAGTTGGGTTTTGTGAAACCCGACCTTCTCGAAAGTCGGATCGCGTGAAATCGGCCGATTCTACTGTAAAGTCGGGTTCCGGAACACGAAACCCAATGCAAGTCAATGTGGATTATTTTTTAATTCATTCTCTCTCTCTCTCTCTCTCTCTCTCTCTCTCTCTCTCTCCTCCGTGCAAAGCATATGTTGTGTTTGACTGTGGAAATCACTGCAGCCCAAACAGTAATATGGCTCTATGATGCCGCAGAAACCAGGCCGGAACCTATGTCATCACGCTGCCCACACTCCTTAATTGGCTGAAAAAATGGCGGGGAAGGCGTCATACAAAACGCGACTTTGGCACCAAGATCGCCGACCACGTGGCCGATCCCACGCTGGAGTCGGGTCGGGTTTCACGAAACCCGACTTTACCAAAAGTCGGCGACTTTTGAAAATGAACTATCCGTTTCGCTCAACCCTAGTGCCTACGGCATGGGCAGCTAATACATCTAGAAAGGCTCTCTCAATGATGAGCATTATATAGAGGTTTTAGAAAAACATATGATCCCATTCAGGCAGCCTCTATTTCAAGAAAGGCTTTGCATATTTATGCAAGACAAAGCTAAACCACATACTGCATCCATCACAACATGGCCTTGCAAATGAAGAGGTCGAGTGTTGAGCTATACACCTGCAGTCCAAACCTTTCAGCAGCAGAAAATATATTGATGCATAATAAAATGAAAAGTCTTGCAATAGAGACCTCGGACTGTTGAGCATCCTACATCAGACAAGAATGAGACAATATTCTTCTTCCAAAATTTGAGAAATTGGTCTACTCACTTCCCAGATATTTACATACTTTTGGAAAAAGAAGGGATACTAAACAAATGTAGACACAGCCCCGTGCCACCTTTTTTTAAGATATGTCACTGCCATCAATTTCAAAAGTGACTAATTGTTTTTCAAATTAGATGGAAATATGTCTAACTTTTAACTTCTGTTCTGTGTCCTATGTTCTGTTGTGATTTAAATATGACACAAACAAACGAGATTATAAGTATCTGAAAAGAGTTGTCGACGCTCATCAGGCTAGAAAAGGTTCCCCAACCATTTTTAAAGTGTTTTGACTCCACAAATCAGGGTTATGTGCAAATGTAGGAAATTCAAGGTCATAATTATGCTCCCGATGAGTGATCGCCCAACAAAAAACACACCAAGAGCAAGGTGTATATTAGTCCGCAAGGTTATAAAGGAATAAGGAAAGCCAGTGTAATCCAGGAGTTCACCATCAATAGCACAATGAACCACAATGCTGTGCATGGCAATATTGCAACGTCAAAACGATGACTCTCCACCAAGTTTAGTTTCAAACTGCAGTTTGCTAAATATCAGATGGACCAGTCAGAAGGCTACTGGAACAGTGTTGTGTGAACTAATGATAACAATATAAAACAGTTTAAATAAGAAGCAGTAATTTGGAGAAACAAAAAGACTGCACTAAAGTATAAAATCATCATATGATCTTTAAAAGAAGGTGGTGATAATATCGTGGTTTGGGCCTGTTTTGCTGCATCAGGTACGGGATGATTTGTCACAATTGATTGAGCAATGAATTCTGAAATATACCAGGAAATTCTAAAAGAAAATGTCAGGACATCTGTCAATGAGCTGTATTTGAAAAGGGGGAATATGGTGGTTCAGAGTCCCATCTTCCAGGGTTCAAAGGTGTAGTCACACGCAAGGTTAAAGCATGAATGCAGTTTATTGAATCAAGGCATTTCAAGGTTTCCAAACCTCTTCATCAGGACCAAACCACAATGATAGCAATATATGCACCTTTTCTGGGCAGCTGAGGGCTGCTACTTAAAGTTTGGGGGTCTTATATCAATGGTCCCTTGCCAGCCTGAGAATACCAGCCCCCAACTGTCAGCTTTAGCAAGATTGGTTGTCAAAAAGGGGGAACCCCACGCCATTTTATTAAATTCTTTATTTAAATAATTAAAAAACTTTATTCTTGATAACCGGCCTTGCTGAAGCTGACAGCTGAGGGTTGAAGCCCCCAGCTGTGAGTTTTGCCCGGCTGGTTAAAGAAAATAGAGGGGAACCCACGCCGTTTTTTAAAAAAAAGTGTATCTTGTATAATATTATGCATGACTTGAATAACCACTTAAGGTTGTAGATGTCTGCAGTAAATGTCGGCGTGTTGTATGTGCTATATATTTGGAGATCCAGCTCATGGATCTAAATATGCAGCTTAAAACACTCAGGAGTATTGCAAACCTGAGAAGAGGCAAAAGCTCACTGAGCATGGTCTGGCTGGAGTCAGTGATTTGGAGGTGGTTACAGATGGACAAGCTCAGGAAACAGACGTAAGTGGCTGGGTAACAGAAGAAGTGGCATGGAGAAAAAGGCCAGGGAGCCTCTTCCTTAGCTAACACACACTAGTAAATATACCTGTTTGGCTGACATTTGGGGTGAAAGTCCAGGACTAGGATAACTACAGCAGAACATTAGTCCGAGGAATCAGGAAAATGTCTACTGCGGATTGGAGAGAAATAGAAGTGCAGCACAGACCAGATAGTTGTTTATGGTAGAATAATTAGGAAGACAGGAAGACTGCTCAGGTTTGGCACATTGCGAAAAAAATAGATTTGCTGAGAAGAGTAGTGGAAAACCCAGAGATCGTGATGCACATTGGTACAAAGGACAGAGTCAGAGTGAGATGGAAGGTCCTTAAAAAAAATTTTCAGGAGACTAGTAAAAAAGCTGAAGTCCAGGACCTAAAGAGTGATGTTTTCAAAAATACTGCCAGTGTCACATGAATCACTAGAAAAACAGCTGGAGCTTAAGATGTTAAATAAGTAGCTTAGAAATTGGTGCAGGAAAGAAGGTTTGGGGTTCATGGAGACCTAGGACAACTTTTCTGTTAGCTAGTGGTTCGACAGTAGGGAAGGGACACACTTCAATGAACTCGGTGCAGCTGTCCTGAAGGAAATAATGGCTGGACATATGAAGGAGCTTTTAAACTAGAGGTTGTGGGACTGGAAGGCAGTTATACAAAAAAAGGTGATAGATAGAGCAGATAGAGAGTTGGATGCAGTCGAGATTGATAAGGATTTAGATGAGACTATGACTAGCAAGGAAAATAGAGAGATGGCTGGAGCTAGGATAAATAAATGTACTAGTGGTATTAAATGTCTGTTGAAGTCTTGCAAGCAATATGCATGAATTGGAGATGATAATGTTAGGAACAGATTATGATTGTGGTGGGCATTACAGAATCCTGGCTGAATGAGAGCCATGAATGAGTGGCAAATGCGCAGGATTATACCATGTTCAGAAACATTAGGAAATAATGAAAAAGATGGAGGGGTTTGATTTTGTGAAATCCAATTTAAGACCTGTGCTAAATGAAGATATTGGAGGAAGCTGTGACAGTGTGAATTTATGGGTAAATAAATATCCTTGTTGCTATCAATAATGGGAAACTAGCTACTGATTGGAGTTTATGATAAGCCTACTTTCAGAGCTGAACTGGTAGAGGATGAATGCTGCAACAAATGATAAGGACAGAACATAATATTAGGGACTTTATTATGGTATTTTAAATATCCAAAGATTCAATTGGACACAGAATTATTAAAATTTCTAAGTTTTTATCCACAATTCAAGCCGATTATCTTTTTCAGTTGATCGATGAACCACCCAGCAGAGACAATTTGCTAATCCCCTTGTGATGTAGTGACCCATGCTGCAGCTAGGTGGCACTTTGTGTGCTCCTCAGGATACGCATCGATGTGTAACTGTAATGGTGATAATGAGATAGTGACTGGCATTATTGTAAATGGACGGTATGTGTCGCAGAGGGAGTCTGCGTTGTAAGCCAGTAATGGTGTTGTTCTTGGACCTGTAGTCCCACAAGTATTTGTATAGTTGTAAAGGGAGGCTTACAGGGTTAGTTGGAGAGCAGGGTGGGTCTGACTAACAACACAAACCTCCCACCCAGGAGAGGGGTTACAGGTACATAATGTGACCATGGTGTGGTCACATGGGGGAGAGTGTTTGGCTCTGTATGATCTGTGTGCAAGGTCCTGAAAAAAGCCTATGTGTTGAGAGTGCTATCTCCCTGAAGAGCACATGGTGAGGCTTTGGGACCTGGTGGTCTGTGTTTTGAACGGTCTCAGGTGGGGAAGTCCTGAATAGCACATGGAGAGGCCTGTGTGTTGGAGAGTCTCAAGTGGAGATGGATATCCTGAATAGCACACAGAGAGGCCTGTGTGTTGGAAGATCCCAGGTGGGGAGGACTTCCTGAAAAGCGCACGTAAAGGCCGAATGTACAGAGTCGGTGACGGCATTGAATTGGGGAGCTACCGACCTTCAGAGAGTCTGGACTGTTGTGAGTGCCCTAGTCACAAGGACGGTGATCCCCGTTAGGCTGCTTCCCAGGAGTGCGGACTGACAAGGAGTCAGTGTGGAGAGCAGGAGCTCTAGAATGGTAACTCCAGATAAAGTGGTTTCTATGAACTGTGCGGTCACCCATGGCAACTGTTCAGAGGAGGACCAGCGTGTTTAGAGACTCATGTCATGATGTTATGTGAGTAGACGTTGATACGGCGCATGGACACCCCCGGGAACAAGACAGAGGAGGACTGGCGGGTGTAGTGTCTGAACTGTGAGTTAAAGCCATACATGAAGTATCAGAGTTAAAATGTATATAATGAGCTGTGCATGACCCGGTTTATGCTGCATTAAAATAAATCGCATGGACTGTTTGTGTGAGAATCCTGTTCCTCTGTGCCTGAATATCGCAGCCAAGTGAGTGTCCCTCAACACACTCAGTAAGGTTAAGTTCACATTAGCGTTTCTGTGCGCATGCGCAAACCATGTCAAAATGCATGCAAAAGCATGCTTACGCCTCCGTATCATCTTGCGCATGACGCAAAGAAAAATGCGGCGTGTGTATGCCTTTAAACGCGTTTTGCCAGGAATGCATCAAACAGCACCACATCCACAACATCTTTGTATCCTGGTGAGTCCCCAGCCGGCCCTATCAGTGTACGTGGTTTACACGACTTACATGTGTGCATATATACGCCCCACACCCACACCCCGCAGTGTGCAAGGCATCTCAGTTGGCTCGCATTTGGATTAACATTTTGGTTTACATCCTGTGGGTCGACAATACCTGTGTGAGGTACAGGATCCACTAGGCGCATATAGTGGAAGCCTGAACACATGACTATTTCACAGACTCATTCACCATTATTCAGCAGGGGTCCTACTCAGTAACCACCCCACCAGCCCCCAGCGGGTGCACCCCCTTTCCCCTCATTCTCTAATCCATTTCCCTTCACGGTTGTCATACCCTCAAGTGCGGTTTCAGCTTCACTATCATCATTGTTTAAATTGTACGACAGTTCTGGCACCTATCTGTCTTGATTCCAGCTGCTGAGGGTAACATTTAGGAGGTAGCGCTTGTGTGTTTTTTCTATATACGGGTTATAAAGATCGTAGAACTGCAGTGGGCATTTTATCTTTATAGTTTATGAGGGCAGGGACAGTACAATTTTTTTTATCTCCTGAAGTATCCCTTTAAAAGGCCGTCAAACTGTGATGTCCTTTTCCAACTTGACCATTATCCCTGGTCATGGTGCAAGCCTTGTTAAAAAGACAGACATTGGCTTACAGGGTAGCTCCCTATCCTAGGTGGTTCTTGCTAATTAGCTCCTTTCATTCTACAAGAGATCTACAAGATCTACAAGAGATCTAAGTAATTAGCACATTTTTTCTCACACGGAACATTTCTTGGAGTGCTCAATACTCAGTTGATCTCTTTAAGGAGAACCATTTAGGTAATCACATAATAATTCAAGTTTGACACAATTTTTCTTGACTTTCACTTTCTTCATCTCATAAATCTCTCCAAGTTTATTCAGGCCAAGATGGTCTCACAATGATTTTACATTATTTGTTATCTAAAATGAATAGTGCTGTATAAAGCACCATGTACATGGGAGAGTACTGTTATTGTGAACAGTTAAGCAAGTTAAAGATTAAATTATCTCTAGGCCTAAAGTTAAAGAAGAAACACTTCCTTGTATTTTAGGCAAAAAAAATATATTTTTTATATATTAAAAATTACAAAACAAAAAATGGGCAGACGCAAAAGTTTGGGCACCCTTGGAGATTTGTGCCAGATACCTTAAACCAAAGTATTAGACCTTAATTAGCCTGTTATGGTTATGGATTGTTCACTATCATTGTTAGCAAAGCCCAGGTGATGCAAATTGCTCAGCTTTATAAAAACCCAGCCTCCTCTAAGCTTGTGCCAAAAAACAGCAGTCATGTATTTTTCTAAGTGGCTCCTGACTAGTGTTGAGCATTCCGATACTGCAAATATCGGGTATCGGCCGATATTCGCTGTATCGGAATTCCGATACCGAGTTCCGATATTTTTGTGATATCGGAAATCGGAATCGGAAGTTCCTATAAGTTCCCAGGCGTGTGCGGTGCATATGGTTCACAGGGTCTGGAGGAGAGGAGACTCTCCTTCAGGCCCTGGGATCAATATTCATGTAAAAAATAAAGAATAAAAAAAAAAAATATGGATATACTCACCCCTCCGACAGACCCTGGACCTGAGTGGTGCAACTGGCTGCCTCCGTTCCTAAGAATACAGTGAGTGTAGGACCTGCGATGATATCGCGGCTTGTGATTGGTTGCGTGACCACTCATGTGACTGCTCACGTGACCACGACGTCATCGAAGGTCCTTCACTCTGCATTCTTAGGAACGGAGGCAGACGCTTGCAGCGGTGACAGCCAGGGCTCGTCCGAGGGGTGAGTATATCCATATTTTTATTCTTTCCTCTCCTTCAGACCCTGGGAACCATCCAGGATCACTTCCGATATTTGTGTCCCATTGACTTGTATTGGTATCGGGTATCGGTATAGGCGATATCCGATATTTTTTGGATATCGGCCGATCCAATCCGATACCAATACTTTCAAATATCGGAAGGTATCGCTCAACACTACTCCTGACCACTCTAAAAAAAGAAAATGGTAAAGGCCCACAAAGCAGGAGAAACCTATAAGAATATAGCAAAGTGATTTCAAGTTCCACTTTCCTCAGTTTGAAATCTAATTAAGAAATGCCAGTTAACAGGAATAGTGGAGGTCAAGATAAGATCTAGAAGACCAAGCAAAATTTCAGTGAGAACTGTGCAAGGGATTGCTAGAGAGGCAAATCAGAACCCCCGCTTTACTGCAAAAGACCTTCAGAAACATTTAGCAGATTCTGGAGTTTTGGCACATTGTTCTACAGTTCGGAGACACCTGTACAAATATGGGCTTCATGGAAGAGTCATCAGAAGAAAATCTCTCCTGCATGCTCACCATAAAATTCAGCATCAGAAGTATACAAAAGGACACCTTAACAAGCCTGATGCATTTTGGAGACAGGTTTTGTGGACCGATGAGGTTAAAGTAGAACTCTTTGGCCACAATGATCAAATGAATGTGTGGAAAAAAAGGGCACAGAATTTCAGTGAAAGAACATATTGACAACCATTAAACATGGGGGTGGATGAACAATGATGCTTTGGGGTTGTGATGTAGCCAGTGGCATGAGGAACCTTTCACAGGTAGAGGGAAGCATGGATTCAATGAAACAAATTTTAATAAATTCTTGATGCAAATATAACACCATCTGTAAAAAAGCTGAAGTTGAAAAGAGGATGGCTTCTACAATGGATGATACTAAACGTGCCTCAAAATCCCCAATAGACTACCTCAAAAGGCGCAAGCTGAAGGTTTTACAATTGCCCTCACAGTCCCCTGATCTGAACTTCATTGAAAATCTGTGGCTAGACCTCAAAATAGCAGTACTTGCAAAACGACCCAGGAATCTCATAGAACTGGAAGAATTTTTCAATGAAGAATGGATGAAAATTCCTCATACAATAATTAAAAGACTATTGGCTAGCTACAAAAGCATTTACAAACTGTTATACTTGCAACTGGGGGTGCTATTAGGTACTAACCATACAGGGTACCCAAACTTTTGTATCTGCCCATTTTCCTTTTTGTAATTTTTAAAATGTAAGAGATGAAAATGTGGGTTTTTTTTGCGTAAAATACAAAGAAAATGTGCTTTCATTTTAGGATTTTTAGGGAACATTTCATCTTCAACTGTTCACAATAAGTCAATTTGACCAGGGGTGCCCAAACTTTTACAAGCCACTGCATATACATTTGTATTGCAGCTACATCGTATTTGCACATGCATATTCATTTAATACTATAGGCGGTGCTGTCCAATTTCTATATTTCTTCAATGTGCAGTTGTCTTTGTGATGTGCAATATATAGTAGATATTTGCCCTAGAAGCAATGCTAGTAGCAAAACATGGCATCAGAGGAAGCATGGCAAATATTTTTTTACTGCTAGATTCAGACTTCTATATTCCTTAATATGAAATATCTAGCATATTAAGGTATATGACAGTAAAGCCATATAGACATCTATGGATGCTGAATGACTTGGGGCTTGTTCAGAGCCAAAATACGTCTGTATGCACATGCCCTTAGGGTATTACTAGTCCGCTCCTAAAATATCACATTTATATGCAGTGTAGGCTTGCAGAATGTTACAGTAGAATCTATCATTCAGTCATCTACATATAACTACACAGATATTCCGTGCATTCTTCAGAGACCACTGAAAATACTGCAGGATAATGCAGTGCTCATGGATGCCTCTGTAACTGTTGCACTCCTAAGCTTCCATAAATCAGCCCTGCAGAGGATTTCATAAGCACCATAATTTAATCAGCTCCTAGATGGGAATATGTTGTGTTAAAATGAAGAAGGAATTCAGCCATTTGAGGACATATGACGAGTACTACCTTTGCCTCCAGCTAAAGTACAGCAGCTGTCTTCACTCTGCTGAGAAAATGAGTAGAATGTAATTGTGGCACAACTTACCTACAGCAATACCATATATCTATACAAATTATATACATACACTGCTGTGCATGCAAATGTTTCAGGTACATGTAGCCAGAATTCTGCAAAGGAACAATGCTATGAAAAATGTTAATGTTTATGTGTATCAATTAGCAAAATGAGAAGTGATTAATTAAAGGAGAAATCTAAATCAAATCAATATTTGGTGTTATCATCACCCTTTGCTTTCAAAACAGTAGCAAATCATCAATTCTTCGAGATATACTTGCACGTAGTCTTTGAAGCCATTCGCAAGGGAGGTTGTTCCAAAAATCTTGGAAAACTAACCACAGATCTTCTATGGATGTAATCTTGAGCAAATCTTCTGTCTCTTCATGTAATCCCTGACACACTTGATGATGTTGAGATCAGGGCCACATCATCACTTCCAGAACCTCACTCCTTACTGTATGCTGAAGATATTTCTTTATGACTTCGGCTGTATGTTTGGTGCTTTGGTCTCATTATGCTACTGCAGAATAAATTTGGAGCCAAGGAGACAACTCCCTGATAATATTGCATGATTGATAAGTGTCTGCCAGTATATTTCCGCATTGAAGAAACCAAGACATGGACAACGATGAGGACCATGAATGCAATGGCTAGCCAAGGAAACTTAGTGCAACAGATGAAAGGCACATTATGCTTACAGCTCTTTGAAATTGGAATATGGCCATTAGCTCAGATCTGGCAGCAACCAGTGGGATTCAGCTACACCTATCTAATGTTCTGGTCCACCTATAAACACCTGTGTGAACCGGCTAATCTTATTCCAGCTCACATGGGCCAGATGAGGACATGAGCACTGCTACAACACAGATAGCAATCAATAAGTATTTTAACCCCTTCGTGACCCAGCCTATTTTGGCCTTAATGACCTTGCTGTTTTTTGCAATTCTGACCAGTGTCCCTTTATGAGGTAATAACTCGGGAATGCTTCAACGGATCGTAGCGATTCTGAGACTGTTTTTTCGTGACATATTGGGCTTCATGTTAGTGGTAAATTTAGGTCGATAATTTCTGCGTTTATTTGTGAAAAAAATGGAAATTTGGCGAAAATTTTGAAAATTTTGCAATTTTCACATTTTTAATTTTTATTCTGTTAAACCAGAGAGTTATGTGACACAAAATAGTTAATAAATAACATTTCCCACATGTCTACTTTACATCAGCACAATTTTGGAAACAACATTTTTTTTTGCTAGGAAGTTATAAGGGTTAAAATTTGACCAGTGATTTCTCATTTTTACAACAAAATTTACAAAAACCATTTTTTTAGGGACCACCTCACATTTGAAGTCAATTTGAGGGTTCTATATGGCTGAAAATACCCAAAAGTGACACCATTCTTAAAACTGCACCCCTCAAGGTACTCAAAACCACATTTAAGAAGTTTATTAACCCTTCAGGTGTTTCACAGCAGCAGAAGCAACATGGAAGGAAAAAATGAACATTTAACTTTTTAGTCACAAAAATAATCTTTTAGCAACAATTTTTTTATTTTCCCAAGGGTAAAAGGAGAAACTGGACCACGAAAGTTGTTGTCCAATTTGTTCTGAGCACGCTGATACCTCATATGTGGGGGTAAACCACTGTTTGGGCGCACGGCAGAACTCGGAAGGGAAGGAGCGCCATTTGACTTTTTGAATGAAAAATTGGCTCCAATCTTTAGCGGACACCATGTCGCGTTTGGAGAGCCCCCGTGTGCCTAAACATTGGAGCTCCCCCACAAGTGACCCCATTTTGGAAACTAGACACCCCAAGGAACTTATCTAGATGCATAGTGAGCACTTTAAACCCCCAGGTGCTTCACAAATTGATCCGTAAAAATGAAAAAGTACTTTTTTTTCACAAAAAAATTATTTTAGCCTCAATTTTTTAATTTTCACATGGGCAACAGGATAAAATGGATCCTAAAATTTGTTGGGCAATTTCTCCTGAGTACACTGATACCTCACATGTGGGGGTAAACCACTGTTTGGGTACATGGTAAGTCTCAGAAGGGAAGGAGCGCCATTTGACTTTTTGAATGAAAAATTATCTCCATCGTTAGCGGACAGCATGTCGCGTTTGGAGAGCCCCTGTGTGCCTATACATTGGAGCTTCCCCACAAGTGACCCCATTTTGGAAAGGAGACTGTTGTGAACTCTGTTTTCAGGCTCCCTCTTGTGGTCACTGGTGGTATGGTGTGACTTTTGCTTTGGGCTCCCCCTGGTGGCTTTGTTTGTTATCCTGCTGGTCTCTGGTTATCAGCTGGTTCGTTATCCTCTGGGAGGTTCCTATATAGCTCTGTTTTGCTTTCACTTGTTGCCGGCTGTCGATGTAATCAGTGCTACTCAGATTCCTTCTGACTACCTTGCTCCCAGTCCATCCAGGACAAGCTAAGTTTTGTTTGCTCATTTTTTGATCAGCAGTGTTTATCATGTTTTCTTGTCCAGCTTGCTAAAATGTGATTCCCTCGCTTGCTGGATGCTCTAGTGGACTGAGTTTCTCCCCACACACCATTAGTTGGTGCGTGGGTTCTTGAAATCTCAGGATGGATATTTTGTAAGGGTTTTTTATTGATCGCATAGACCCCTGCTCTATTTTCTGCTTTCTAGTACTAGTGGGCCTCTTTTGCTGAATCTGATTTCATCCCTACGTGTGTGCCTTCTTCTTACTTCACCGTTAATATTTGTTGGGGGCTTCTATATCTTTGGGGATAATTTCTCTGGAGGCAAGTGAGGTCTTTGTTTCTCTTTAGGGGTAGCTAGTTCCTCAGGCTGGCTCGAGACGTCTAGGAATTTTTTAGGCACGTTCACCGGCTACCTCTATTTGTGTTGGATAGGTTCAGATTTGCGATCAGTCCAGTTACCATCTCCCTAGAGCTTGTCCTTAGTTTATTCACTTGCTGGTCTATTTGTGATCTTCAGCCACTAAGGATCATAACAGGAGACCCCCCAAGGAACTTATCTAGATGCATAGTGAGCACTTTAAACCCTCAGGTGCTTCAAAAATTGATCTGTAAAAATGAAAAAGTACTTTTTTTTCATTAAGCCTCAATTTTTTAATTTTCACATGGGCGACAGGATAAAATGGATCCTAAAATTTGTTGGGCAATTTCTCCTGAGTACGCCTATACCTCATATGTGGGGGTAAACCACTGTTTGGGCGCATGGCAAGGCTCGGAAGGGAAGGCGCGCCATTTGACTTTTTGAATGGAAAATTAGCTCCAATCGTTAGCGGACACCATGTCACGTTTGGAGAGCCCCTGTGTGCCTAAACATTGGAGCTTCCCCATAAGTGACTCCATTTTGGAAACTAGACCTCCCAAGGAACTAATCTAGATGTGTGGTGAGCACTTTGAACCCCCAAGTGCTTCACAGAAGTTTATAACGCAGAGCCATGAAAATAAAAAATAATTTTTCTTTTCTCAAAAAAATTTTTTTAGCCCTGAATTTTTTATTTTCACAAGGGTAACAGGGGAAATTTAACCCCAATAGTTGTTGTCCAGTTTCTCCTGAGTACGCTGATACCCCATATGTGGGGGTAAACCACTGTTTGGGCACACGTCGGGGTTCGGAAGGGAAGTAGTGATGTTTTGAAATGCAGACTTTGATGGAATGCTCTGCGGGCGTCACGTTGCGTTTGCAGAGCCCCTGATGTGCCTAAACAGTAGAAACTCCCCACAAATGACCCCATTTTGGAAACTAAACCCCCAAGGGAACTTATCTAGATGTGTGGTGAGCACTTTGAACCCCCAAGTGCTTCACAGAAGTTTATAACGCAGAGCCGTGAAAATAAAAAATCATTTTTCTTTCCTCAAAAATAATTTTTAGCCCGCAATTTTTTATTTTCCCAAGGGTTACAGGAGAAATTGGACCCCAAAAGTTATTGAACAGTTTCTCCTGAGTACGCTGGTACCCCATATGTGGGGGTAAACCACTGTTTGGGCACACGTCGGGGCTCGGAAGGAAGAGAGCACCATTTTACTTTTTCAACGCAAGATTGGCTGGAATCAATGGTGGCGCCGTGTCGCGTTTGGAGACCCCCTGATGTGCCTAAAAAGTGGAAACCCCTCAATTCTAACTCCAACACTAACCCCAACACACCCCTAACTCTAATCCCAACCCTAACCACAACCCTAACCCCAACACACCCCTAACATTAGTCTTTCCCCTATTTCCAACCCTAACCCTAAGGCTATGTGCTCACGTTGCGGATTTGTGTGGATTTTTCCGCAGTTTTTGAAAAATCTGCAGGTAAAATGCACTGCGCTTTACCTGCGGATTTACCACGGATTTCCAGTGTTTTTTGTGTGGATTTCACTTGCGGATTCCTATTATGGAGCAGGTGTAAAACGCTGCGGAATTGCACAAAGAATTGACATGCTGTGGAAAATACAACGCAGCGTTTCCGCGCTGTATTTTCCGCACCATGGGCACAGCGGATTTGGTTTTCCATAGGTTTACGTGGTACTGTAAATGTGATGGAAAACTGATACGAATCCGCAGCGACCAATCCGCTGCGGATCCGCAGCCAAATCCGCACCATGTGCACATAGCCTAATTCTAACCCTAATTCCAACCCTAACCCTAATTCTAACCCTAATTCTAACCCTAATTCTAACCCTAGCCCTAAGTGCAACCCTAGCCCTAAGTGCAACCCTAGCCCTAAGTGCAACCCTAAGTGCAACCCTAAGTGCAACCCTAAGTGCAACCCTAAGTGCAACCCTAGCCCTAAGTGCAACCCTAAGTGCAACCCTAAGTGCAACCCTAGCCCTAAGTGCAACCCTAAGTGCAACCCTAAGTGCAACCCTAAGTGCAACCCTAGCCCTAAGTGCAACCCTAAGTGCAACCCTAAGTGCAACCCTAGCCCTAAGTGCAACCCTAAGTGCAACCCTAAGTGCAACCCTAGCCCTAAGTGCAACCCTAAGTGCAACCCTAGCCCTAAGTGCAACCCTAAGTGCAACCCTAGCCCTAAGTGCAACCCTAAGTGCAACCCTAAGTGCAACCCTACCCCTAACCCTACCCCTAACCCTACCCCTAACCGTACCCCTAACCCTAACCCTAACCCTAATGGAAAAACAAAAATAATTATATTTTCTGTATTTTATTATTGTCCCTACCTATGGGGGTGATAAAGGGGGGTATTTATTTACTATTTTTTTTATTTTGATCGCTGTGATAGAACTTATCACAGCGACCAAAATGTGCAGGAACGAATCTGCCGGCTGGCAGATTCGGCGGGCGCACTGCGCATGCGCCCGCCATTTTCCAAGATGGCGGCGCCCATGAAGAAGACGGCCGGACACCGGGAGGGACATCGGAGCTAGGTAAGTATGGGGGGGTGGGACCGGAACACGGGGGGGGGGGATCAGAGGACCTGGGGAGCGGACAGGAGGACCGGGGGAGCCGACAGGAGGGAGGAGGGGAGCGGAACGGAGATCGGGGCAAAAAGGACGACTGGGGAGGCGATCGGTGGGGTGGGGTGGGGTGGGGGCAGATCGGGGTCTCCAGCCATGGCAGGTGCTATTGCAGCATCGGCCATGGCTGGATTGTAATATTTTACCATTTTCATAGGTGAAATATTACAAATCGCTCTGATTGGCAGTTTCACTTTCAACAGCCAATGAGAGCGATCGTAGCCACGGGGGGGGGGGTGAAGCCACCCCCCCTGGGCTGAAGTACCACTCCCCCTGTCTCTGCAGATCGGGTAAAATGGGAGTTAACCCTTTCACCCGATCTGCAGGGACGCGATCATTCTGTGACACAGCATATGCGTCACAGGTCGGATTGGCACCGACTTTCATGACGCATACGCTGTGTCACAGGTTGGGAAGGGGTTAATATATATGTGCATTTCATTACATGCGTGTTTAGGAAAGAATAGGTGATACAAATTTTACTGAGACTTCTTTAACTATACAAATCCTATACGTAGACATATGGCAAATGCAGCATGAGATGGAGCTAAAGAGCTTAGTTAAACCTTAACTTTAATTGAGTGAGGAAAAAACTATCAAATATTCAGCTCCTATCAATTGAATTGGAAATAAATCAATATTGCAGACCCTTGCACTATCTCTTGCATTGCTGCCTTTCTGTGTATTCTACGGTTGTGATACCAATGATGTGTTAAGTGCTGAATTTTACCCTTTATAAAAGGAAAGAAAAAAGGAAATGTGTAGTGCTTTTAACTACCAAAAACACCACAATCTATACAAAGCATTACAAAAAATAAAGCATACAAATATTGAAAGGATTCTCTGCAGCGAGCAGAGTGCAAGGGAAAAAAAAAATACACAGTTGTACTGTTTCTATTCCAATATGTCTCTTTTTCTATACGTGTCATTCAGATAAGAATATTCAGAGGATTAATGATGCAGCATTCACAATGGAGACATGACTGAAAACACACATATAATTGATCCCACTGCCATGTGCTCTTAGACTTTAATTCATGCATATTAACAAAACCAGCATAAATAACATTTCTAAAATAAAGAATGGGGAATACTTTAAGGAGGAATTTCAGTGATGAGGGGCACTTCAATCTTTTACTGCATGCCCCCTGACTGGTGTGCCCCATTGAAAGGGTTAAGTTTTAGTATCCCATGTTGTTCTCCTCTCCCCTCATGGTTTTGTGACCTAATAGCCTCTTTTTCTCCTCCCTTTTTTCCCCTTTTATAAATGCTGAACCTGCCTCTTCCTGTAGCTCTCCTCACAGTAGTGGAACCAGAGGCTGCGTTGTGCTGACTGCTGCTGTGCTGCCTGCTGGTGAGAGATGGCCGACAACCTGCTGACTGCGATAAGAGACAGAATCTGGAGGGAAGGTGCTTCCTGGCTTAGCAGCATCTTGGTTGAGCAGGAGGCACCCCCTCCTGATGTTCATCGAATGTTACCAGTGGCCAGTGGTCTGCTCAGGGCATCCAACCACCAGATCTCTGGCTATATTTTGGATGAGATATTTATGTGACTTTGCAACTCTTTGCAGAATGTCTTAGGGAACGTACTACAAGATATTTATCTCTTCATTAGATTTTGGGTCCTACCGTCTAGCATTTTTGTAATTGTGTGTTTTTAGTGTATATTTCAGTGTGTAAGATTTTCAGGGTACATGAAGGTTTTCAGGGCTACCGACATGGAACCGGGGGCACCATCACATCTACAACTAGGGTGCCAACCTCCACTGGCAGGTAGGGCGAATCCTATGGCTCATCTAGGGAGAGATCAACCCTAGTTAAGTTACTATACTTCCCTCCGCTATTGACCCTTCACTGTTTTTGTACCTTTTTATGATTACCATGTATTTTTAATCTTTTAAAATATTACAATAAAGCTTAATTTTTAGAGGTCTATTTTTTCTGGTGTTTAACAAATATTGCCGTTTTTCAATTTGTGCGTTTCTCCGTTAGGAACCATTCCCAAAAAACATACCACCAAGTTTAAGCTAATTAAATATCTCTCCCACACCAGGGGGTCATCAGTAAATAACGGTATTTGTGAAAGCGATCTGTCTGTTACATATATTTCCTTTGACTGGGCCATCACCTTGATTAGGGAGGCTGACCTCGAGGCCTTAATGGCAAAATCTGATATTGAGTCTTCTTTTGCCAGTTCATCCTGTTGCTGTTCTATTTTTTTGCAAAAAGTCAAATATGAAACTGCTTCCACCAGAATTATCCATTATCTTGACAATTTTCTTTTTGTGGGTTCAAAGGATTCCAGGTCCTGTCACATTTTGTTGGACACTTTTCATTTTCGATGGCACATTTTGGGGTTCCTGTATCCAGCGAGAAAACGTTTTGCCTTTCCATTTCTCTATTCTTTTTAGAGATTAAGATAATTTCCACTACAATGGTTTATCAGCTTCCCTCTGATAAAATGTCAAAACTGATGTCCCTGATTAAAGGATTTTGTTCCGTTTTGTAATGCTATGTCAGATGCAGTCCTTTTTAGGTCTTCTCACAATTGCTTGCCGGGTAATGACCATGGGAAGAATTTTTTTAAGATGTTTGTGTCTGTCAACTAGAGGTATCAAGCTTCCCCATCATACAATTTGGATAAAACCCAGTTTAAAAGCTAATTTCTGGTTTGGAAATAGTTCTTCTTGTCCTATAATGGTCACATGCTTGCGAGTTAATACAGTATCTTTGGTGTACTCGAATACTGTATTTCGAGTTGCCGCGACTGCATGTCTTGTCGCTGATCGACAGCTGCAACACATGCAGGAATTTCCTGTTTGTTAGGCAATTCCTGTATGTGTTGCTGCTGTTGAACAGCCATGAGACACCACCTGTGCACTTGACCGATCCCATCCCACTTCATCCCAAACCTCACCACAGTCTTCAACCCAACCCTAACCTATCTCTTCAACCTATCATTAACAGCTGGTGTTTTCAAGCTTTAAACATGCCTCAATCACACCTTTGCTCAAAAAGCTCTCTCTTGACCCATCCTCTGAATCTAGCCATCGCCCTATATCACTTCTCCCCTATGCCTCCAAACTACTAGAACAACACGTCTATCTTGAACTGTCCTCCCATTTCTCTTCTTGCTTCCTCTTCCACCACTTACAATCTGGCTTCCGGTCACACCACTCCACTGAAACTGCCCTAAATAAAGTTACCAATGACCTATTAACCACCAAGAGCAAGCGACACTAGTCTGTCCTCCTCCTCTGGGACCTGTCCTCTGCCTTTGACACAGTGGACCATTCCCTATTACTACAGACCTTCTAATCCCTTGGCATCACAGAATTGGCCCTATCCTGGATCTCGTCATACCTAACAGACCGGTCATTCAGCGTCTCCCACTCACACACCACCTCCTCACCTCGCCCCCTATCTGTTGGAGACTTGCAAGGTGCAGTCCTAGGGCCCCTGCTCTTCTCCATTTACACCTGTGGCCTGGGACAGCTCATAGAATCTCATGGCTTTCAGTATCACCTCTATGCTGATGACACACAGATCTACATCTCTGGACCAGATATCACCTCCCTACTAACCAGAATCCCTCAATGTCTGTCCATTATTTCATCCTTCTTCTCCGCTAGATTTCTGAAATTTAACATGGACAAAACAGAATTCATCATCTTTCCCCATCTCACCCCCCCCCCCCAATGAACCTATCCATTATAGTAAACGGCTGCCAACTCTGCCCAGTCCCACAAGCTCATTGCCTCGGGGTAATCCTTGACACTGATCTCTCCTTCAATCCACATATACAAGCCCTTTCCACTTCCTGCTGACTTCAACTCAAAAATATTTCACAGATCTGTACATTCCTCAACCAAGAATCTGCAAAAACCCTAGTCCATGCCCTTATCATCTCCCGCCTTGACTACTGCAACCTCCTACTCTGTGGCCTCCCTTCGAACACTCTCGCACCCCTCCAATCTATTCTAAACTCTGCTGCTCGACTAATCCACCTGTCCCCCCGCTATTCCCCATCCTCTCCCCTCTGTCAAACCCTTCACTGGCTCCCCATTGCCCAGAGACTCCAGTACAAAACCCTAACCATGACATACAAAGCCATCCACAACCTGTCTCCTCCATACATCTGTGACCTCGTCTCCCGCTACTTTTCTGCATGCAACCTCCGATCCTCACAAGATCTCCTTCTCTACTCCTCTCTTATCTCATCTTCCCACAATCGTATACTAGATTTCTCTCGCGCATCACCCCTACTCTGGAACTCTCTACCACAACATTTCAGACTCTCGTCTACCATTGAAACATTCAAAAAGAACCTGAAGATCTACCTCTTACATCAAGCCTACAACCTGCAGTAACCACCGATCGACCAAACCGCTGCACGACCAGCTCTACCCTCGCCTACTGTATTCTCACCCATCCCTTGTAGATTGTGAGCCCTCATGGGCAGGGTCCTCTCTTCTCCTGTACCAGTTGTGACATACATTGTTTAAGATTGTTGTACTTGTTTTTATTATGTATACCCCTCCTCACATGTAAAGTGCCATGGAATAAATGGTGCTATAATAATAAATAATAATAATAATGTAGCCACGGCACCTTATCTGAGCATGCTCGCTCATCACTAATGATAAGTCATTTCTGCCTGTTGAAAGAAATGTGCATATTCTAACCTTACCAACAAACAAACTCGGACTGATAAAACATTGGCCATTAGCTGTTCTATGACACAGACTTTTTAAGTATTACTCTGCATTTATATTTTTCACATATGGCAGAACTACTTAATATAACTTTGCAATAGGATAATTAGTACCTTTTCTGGTTAGCAGAGCTATACTTCCATCCTTAATATTATTGATGGTATACATTTCCCTCTTCTGGGCACTCTGCTTTTTATACCGTATTTTTCCGACTATAAGACGCACTTTTTCCCCCAAAAAATTGTGAGGAAAATGGGGGGTGCATCTTATAGTTGGAATGCAGGCTTACCGTCATTGTGGCGGCGACAGAGGTGCGGGGATGATGTGGTGCGGTGACCGGTATGGCGTGAGCAGGGTCCCGTCCACATTTGAGGTGAATCCGCGGCCCGGTATTGAAGGAGAGCAGCAGAGCTGGGTGAGTTACGGTTTTCCCGGTGGCGGCGGCCATCTTCCTGAGGCCGCGCGTGCGCAGATTGAGTTTTCTGCTTCCTGGGGCTTCAGGAAAATGGCCACTGGAGGCCACGTGTGCGCAGATGGAGATCGCGGCGGCCATTTTCCTGAAGCCGAGTTCACAGATTGAGATCTCGGCTTCAGGAAAATGTCCACCGCGATCTCCATCTGCACACACGTGGCCTCCCGCGGCCATTTTCCTGAAGCCCTGGGAAGCAGAGTACTGAATCTGCACATGCACGGCCTCAGAAAGATGGCCGCTGCCACCGGGAAAACCGTAACTCACCCAGCTCTGCTGCTCTCCTTCAATACCGGGCCACGGATTCACCTCAAATGTGGATGGTACCCTGCTCACGCCATACCGGTCACCGCGCCACATCATCCCCGCACCTCTGTCGCCGCCACAATGCTGGTAAGCCCGCCGCCACTGGGATAACTGTGACTCACCCAGCTCTGCTGCTCTCCTTCAATACTGCCATGGCATCACCTCAAATGTGGAAGGGACCCTGGCCGCCAACACCTGAGGAAGTGACCGCACATCTGCCACCGCCACAGCACTGCCGCAACCTCCCCATGGACACCAGGCCATGGCGTCGCCCACCTAAGCAGGATGGGACCCTGCTCAGGTGCACGCCATTCTGCCCACCGCACCTCAGCATCACCTCACCTCTGCCACCACTATTCCTCCTGTGACCCTGCTCTGCCACTGCCTGCCCTTAGGTAAGACATCTTAAATTCGGACAATAAGACGGACCCCCATCTAATAAAAAATCTTTTTTTCTGCAATTTTCACCCCAAATTTGGGGTGCGTCTTATGGTACAGTGCGTCTTATAGTCCGAAAAATATGGGTAATTGTTCTCTATGTATGATTTTAGCATTTTGTGTAATAAAAAGTGATTTTAGAATTATTCCCTGAATCTCTTCTTCAGCTAATGTTATATAAGTCAGAGTTTGTTTGTTGGCATTGTGACATAAAGTGCCAGTCTTTATCATGAATGGACAATATTTGATAAATTAAATATTCTAACCTTAGTAAGTCAACCACATAGAAAAGAGGGGCAACAGTGTGACATTCACAAGCTATGTCTGCTACTGCAGTGAGGGCTCCACTAATCTGGCATTTGGCAAAGTGTTCTTGTGGGCTGGATCTTTTTATATTACAATTTAAACACTGTAGGAAAAACAATGTAATATCCCATAAGATACTGTGCTATGTGTTCTTTATAGGTGAAGAAACCATTCAGAGGAAAAATAAATAAATACTAAAGTGTAAATAACATTTTATATCAATGACTTTCAGGAAAAGAACATCTCGCCAACCAGTAAGCATGGGTGTGGATCAATCATGCTTTTTGGTTGTATTGCAGCCAATGGCACGGGGAACATTTCACAAGTGTGGAGTGAAACAGCCGAAGTTGAAAAGATGGCTTCTACAAATGGATAATGATCCTAAACACATGTCAAAATCCACAATAGTCTACCTCAAAAGGTGAAAGCTAAAGGTTTTACAATGACCCTCACTGTCCCCTGATCTGAACATCATTGAAAATCTGTGGCTAAACCTCAAAAAAGATGTGCATGCAAGATGACCCAGTAATCTCACAGAACTTGAAGAATGGATGAAAATCCCTCAAAGAATTGGAAGACCCTTGTCTAGCTACAAAAAGCATTTACAAGATGTTATACTTGCAGAAAAGGGTGCTACTAGGTTCTAACCATGCAGGGTACCCAAATTTTGCATCAACCCATTTTCCTTTTTGCAATTTTAAAATGTACAAAATGAAAAAATGTATATACATATATACTGTATATATATATTTTTTTTGCATAAAATAGAAGGGAAGTCTATTCTGTCTAACTTTAGACCTTTGAAAGATCATTTCATCTTCAGCTTGCCTAACTGTTTACAATAACAGTAAACCTGACCAGGGGTGACTAAACTTTTACATGCCACTGTATATGTACATCTAGACACTATAACATTTTATAGATTAACCCCTTTCTGACATCAGATGTACTATTCCATCCATGTGACCCAGGCCAATTTGACCGTGGATGGAATAGTGCGTCTGAACGATCGGCAGCGATCACGGGGGGGAGTGTCGGATGTCAGCTGGTGTCACAGACCTCTCCCAGCACTTTAACCCCGGAAATACTGTGATCGAATACGATCAGAGCATTCCGGAAGCCAGCGCAGGGGCTGACAGTCCCTCTGTATTTGCATTGGAGACCCCGCGGCATGACGCGGGGTCCGATCGTTGCCATGGTGACTCGATGTCGTCATGACAGTATCCAGGTCACCAGAGCTAGAAAAGTTGGTGATCATGTGCAGTGCATGATCACCAAGTCTCCCTGCCAGTGCAGCGCTGACAGTTTATATGGCATGCAAAAAAATCAGTATTTATTCTATCTCTAAATAAATATCATAATGAAAAAAAATCTGAACAGTAAAAGTACATATATTTGGTATCGCCGAGTCCGCAATGACCTGACGTTTGAAACTATGCAGCTACTTAACCTCTTTAGCGAACACCATAAAAAAGGGCAAAAAACAATGCTTTATCATCATACCGCCGAACAAAAAGTAGAATAACATGCGATCAAAAAAGAAGGATATAAATAAATATGGTAAAGCTGAAAACGTCATCTTGTTCCACAAAAAACAAGCTCCCATACAACTCCTTCAGCAGAAAAATAAAAAAGTTAATGCTCTAAGAATAAAGGGATGCAAAAGTAATTATTTTTTATATAAAACAGTTTTTATTGTATAAATGCGACAAAACATAAAAAAATTATATATAAATGAGGTATTTCTGTAATTGTATTAACCCAAAGAATAAAACTGCCTTATCAATTTTACCACACATGGAACGATATAAACACCCCCCAAAAGAAATTCATGAATTGCTGGTTTTCGTTCATTCTGCCTCCCAAAAATCGGAATGGAAAGCGATCAAAAAAAGTCACATGCCCGAATATGGTACCAATAAATACATCAACTCGTCCCATAAAAAACGAGACCTCACATGACTCTGTTAGCCGAAATATGAAAAAATTATAGCTCTCAAAATATGGTGATGCAAAAACTATTTTTTGCAATAAAAAGTGACAACAGCCAAACATAAAAACTCGCTATAAGATCTCTTTCACACGTCCTGATATTTCCGGTACTGGAGATGACATTGTCCGTGTGTGTAATACTTGCAGCACACGTGTGGCATGTGCGGCATCAGTACCACAAGGACGGGCGCCAGGGAAGAAGTGTTACAATAAGCGCTGTTTCCCCGGCGCCGGGTGTTGAACACGACTCTCATCATTCTCCCCTGCTCTGCCAGCGATTGGCGTGAGCAGGGTAGAATGATGAGAGTTACATTTAAGTAATAAAAGAGACAGCAGGCGGAGGCTGATGAGACTATTACTCCCATCAGCCTACCTCTGCTGCTGCTATTAACAGTGACAACAGAAGTGGCGGATGGGAGTATTCATCTGCTGCTCCTGCGCTGTAAATACGAGTAAATACGGTAATTAAAAAAAAAAAGCGTGGGTTCCCCCGTATTTTTGATAACCAGCCAGACAAAACTCACAGCTGGGGGCTGCAACCCTCAGCTGTCAGCTTCAGCAAGGTTAGATATTAAGAGTAGAGGGATCCCCACGCCATATTTTTTAATTATTTAAATAAATAATTTAAAAAAACGTCGTGATGTCCCCCCCATTTTTGACAACCAGCCTTGTTAAAGCTCTCAGCTGGGGGCTGGTATTCTCAGGCTGGTAAGGGGCCATGGATATTGACACCTCAGCCTGAAAATAGCAGGCCGCAGCTGCCCAGAAAATGCACATCGATTAGATGCGCCAATTCTGGCACTTTGCCCGGCTCTTCCCACTTGCCCTGTAGCGGTGGCAAGTGGGGTAATAGTTGTGGGGTTGAAGTCACCGGTGACATCAAGCCCACGGTTTAGTAAAAAGACTCTATAAGACACCTATCCATCACTAGTCCTATAGTTGTATGGTAAATAAAGACACAACCAGAATAAACTCCTTTATTTGAAAAACAGACACCTTTATTATTCTCAATTAAACCACACTTACTGCAACACCTAATTCCTGCGAAGAACTCGATCTCCTGTAATAAAAGTAAAATAAAAAATTAACAATATACCATACCTGTCTGTCATTGTGTCCCACTTAGTAACCAATGTCTGGGGGATACACAGTTTACAACCTGGATGGTCCCAAGATGCTACCGTCTTGGCTGAAAACCACTGGTGAATGAGCTGCTGGGAATGCAGCATCAGTGACCGGGGGTGACGTAATAGAGGTAACCTCCTGTAACTGAGCTCCATTCTCAGCAGGACTGAGCTGCGATGAGGTCCTGTGAGATCCCTGCACTCACGGCTCACGGTGCTAGCGGGGATCTCACAGAAGTCACCGCACCTCAGCCTTGCTGGGAGCAGAGTTGAGTAACTGGAGGTTACCTCTATGATGTCATCCCTGGTCACTGACGCTACTTTCCCAGC
The DNA here is from genome assembly GCF_051348905.1 of Ranitomeya variabilis. Taxonomy (NCBI): domain Eukaryota; kingdom Metazoa; phylum Chordata; class Amphibia; order Anura; family Dendrobatidae; genus Ranitomeya; species Ranitomeya variabilis. The sequence goes on along the minus strand of NC_135232.1, from coordinate 879,517,947 downwards.
AGCTCATTCACCAGTGGTTTTCAGCTGGGACGGTCGCATCTTGGCACTGTCCAGGTTGAAAACTGTATCTCCCCCAGAGATGAATTACTGCATGGGACACAACGACAGACAGGTATTGTATATTGTTGTTTTATTATTTTAATTTTATTACAGGAGATCGAGGGCTTCACTAGAATTAGGTATAATAATAAAAATGGAAAACTATGATTTGTTTTTGTTTCAAAACTAGCTGAAGAGCCCGATGTTGCCCAGGCATAGTAACTAACTGTAGTTAGTTATAACAAATTATAATGGTTATCCTCCATCCCATAGTTCCATGCCCATATACCCATCATACATATCCTCCATCCCATAGACCTGTGCCGATATACCCATCGTACATAACCTCCATCCCATAGTCGATTGCCCATATACCCATCATACACATCCTCCATCCCATAGTCCCATGCCCATATACCCATAATACATATCCTCCATCCCATAGTCCAGTTGCCCTTATTCCCATCATACATATCCTCCATCCCATAGTCCCTTGCCCATATACCCATAAAACATCCTCCATCCAATAGTTCCTTGCCCATATACCCATTATGACATCATCGTCGCCATGGCAACCATTCTGACATCATCGTTGCCATGGCAACCATTCTGACATCATCGTTGCCATGGCAACTTATGACATCATAGTCACCATGGCAACCATTATGACATAACCATCACCATCGCAACCTATTGTGACATCATCGTTACCATGGCAACCATTATGACATCACCGACACCATTGCAACTTATCATGACATCATTGTCACCATGGCAGCCATTATGACATCATCTTCGCCATGGCAAGCTTTATGATATCATCGTCACCATGGCAACCATTATGACATCATCGTTGACGCACACATACAGACATACACTCGTTTTTATATATATACTAGACATTCTAATGCATCGGGTATTCTAGAATATGCATGTCCCCGTAGTATATGGACAATGATGATTCCAGAATTCGCGGCAGACTGTGCCCGTCGCTGATTGGTCGAGGCAACCTTTATGACATCATCGTCGCCATGCTGTGCCCGTTGCTGAGACGCGGGATTTCCAGGACAGACAGACAGACAGAAAAACCCTTAGACAATTATATATATAGATTGGTAAAAGACTTTATTCTTGCTGTGTCTTTATTTACCATACAACTATAGGATTAGTAATGGATAGGTGTCTTCTCTATTACTAAGCCGTGGGCTTGATGTAACCGGTGACATCAATCCCACAACTATTACCCCACTTTCTACCGCTACAGGGCAAGTGGGAAGAGAAGGGCAAAGCCCCACAATTGGCATATCTAACAGATGTGCCTTTTCTGGGCAGCTGTGGGCTGCTACTTTTAAGCTGGGGGTCAATATCCATGGCCCCTTACCAGCCTGAGAATACCAGCCCCCAGCTGTGAGCTTTTTAGCAAGGCTGGTTGTCAAAAACGGGGTGACCTCACGCCATTTTTTAAAATTATTTATTTAAATAATTAAAAAATATAGTGTGGGGACTAGTGTTGAGCGATACCGTCCGATACTTGAAAGTATCGGTATCGGAAAGTATCGGCCGATACCGGCAAAGTATCGGATCCAATCCGATACCGATACCCGATACCAATACAAGTCAATGGGACTCATGTATCGGACGGTATTCCTGATGGTTCCCAGGGTCTGAAGGAGAGGAAACTCTCCTTCAGGCCCTGGGAACCATATTAATGTGTAAAAGAAAGAATTAAAATAAAAAATATTGCTATACTCACCTCTCCGACGCAGCCTGCACCTTACCGAGGGAAGCGGCAGCGTTCTTTGTTTAAAATTCGCGCTTTTCTTTCCTTTACTGAAGTCCCGGCTTGTGATTGGTCGCGTGCCGACCATGTGGCCGGGACGCAACCAATCACAGCAAGCCGTGACGTAATTTCAGGTCCTTCAGGATTTTAAAATTACGTTCCGGCGTTGTGATTGGTTGCGTCGCAGTCACATGGGCAACGCAACCAATCACAGCAAGCCGTGACGTAATTTCAGGTCCTTAAGGATTTTAAAATTACGTCCCGGCTTTGTGATTGGTTGCGTCGCAGTCACATGGGAGACGCAACCAATCACAAGCCGTGACGTCACGGGAGGCTGGACACGCGCGCATTTTAAAATGGGCGCGTGTCCAGCCTCCCGTGACGTCCCGGCTTGTGATTGGTTGCGTCGCGATCAACCAATCACAAGCCGGGAGGCTGGACACGCGCGCATTTTAAAATTTTAAAACTATGATTTTTTTATTTTTACTGCTCTATGTTATAAATGGGGGAAGCACTTGGAGGTTCAAAGTGCTCACCAAACATCTATATAAGTTCCTTAGGGGGTCTGGTTTCCAAAATGGAGTCACTTGTGGGGGGTTTCAATGTTTAGGCACATCAGGGGCTCTCCAAACGCGACATGGCGTCCCATCTCAATTCTAGACAATTTTACATTGAAAAGTCAAAAGGCGCTCCTTCCCTTCCGAGCTCTGTCATGCACCCAAACAGTGGCTTACCCCCAAATATCGGGTATCTGCGTACTCAAGACAAATTGCACAACAACTTTTAAGGTCCAATTTCTCCTGTTAACATTGGTAAAATAAAAAAATACTTTGGTCTGAATTAAATTTTTTGTGAAAAAAAGGTAAATGTTAATTTTTTTAAACATTCCAAAAATTCCTGTGAAGCATCTGAAGGGTTAATAAGCATCTTGTATGTGGTTTTGAGCACCTTGAGGGGTGCAGTTTGTAGAATGGTGTCACTTTTGGGTATTTTCTATCATAGACCTGTCAAAGTGACTTCAACTGTGAGGTGGTCCCTAAAAAAATGGTGTTGAAAAAATGTTTAACTTTTAACCCTAATAACTTCCTAACAAAAAAAATGTTGGTACCAAAATTGTGCTGATGTAAAGTAGAGATGTGGGAAATGTTACTTATTAAGTATTTTGTGTGACATATCTCTGTGATTTAAGGGCATGAAAATTCAAAGTTGTTTGCCAAATTTGCATTTTTTTTACTTATAATCGCATGTCATATCAAATAAATTTTACCACTAACATGAAGTACAATATATCATGAAAAAAACAGCCTCAGAATCACCGGGATCCATTGAAATGTTCCAAAGTTATTACCTCATTAAGGGACAGTGGTCAGAATTGTATAAATTGGCCTGCTCATTAACATGCAAACCACCCTTGGGGGTAAAGGAGTTAAAAAAAATCTTCATTTAACATTATTTGCATAGTACGTTTTGTGTCCAAGAGAAATGAATCAGAATAGGGCTGCAATTCAACTGCTAATGGTTATTGAACCAGTCTTAGCCTGATTCATTACTCCCTCTTGTCTTGGATGCTGATGCAATGGATTTTATTCCTGCAGATGACTAAGCTGATTTTAGTGATTTTTTTTTTCTTTTCTTTGCCACATTTGTTTGATAGCAAGATTGGAAAGAAAAAAAACAACTAATTCCCTGTCAACATCATTTAGAGGATTTGGAAACAGGGCACACATTTTTCTTCATAATGGTAGCTGTATGAAAGATGACACAGTTGTTTTCCTTTAATATGAACATCTGCCACCTGAGAATCATGCAGAATAAAGAATCTAAAAGCCCTGCAGTAGTATGGTGCTGGAAATTGTAGCATGTGTTCAAACAGTAGTTTATAATTATCAGATTTGGCAGTATTAAATACATTATTTGTATTTTTTTATTATTTTATTAACCATATTCTGTCCAGTCAATCGAGTGAAACTAGATATCGACTTAGTTTCTCCTGATTTACATTTCTCCCACATATTCGATTGTTAGTTCAATGTGGCAGGTTTCCTTTAAGGCCATTTACCTATCCAATAATTTTATATTGATCTAATTTTTGCAAAAAACATTAGTTAGAACCTAGTGGATAATATTCCTTTTTTTTCTTTATAAAAAAAAATCCAAAACATTCTTTATTTAGGCAAAAAAAGTGAAGAGTAGTGAGAGAGGAAGCACCACATGTTAAATGATAAAAGGAACTGATAATGAACATATCAGAAAGGAAACATTCAATACATACAAATCAGTAGGTATTATAAAGTTGTTATCCTACAGCAGGGAGCAAGATTCCAACCTCCAGTGAACTCCCAAATGCTTAACATGGTAGGAGCTATAGAAAAGACGTGCAGGACACCAGCAAGAAAGTGAGGAGGGAGAGGAAGAATACGGAGAGCAAGAAAGAGAAGTTAAAAAAGGGGGGAGATTATTGTGTTGGGTAAGGAGATGGGCAGGAGGCATTTCATGGTTGTTTAGAGTAAGCATGTGGTTTATGGATCGAAAGTAATTTACATAAAATGCTCTATAATTAAGTAAGATAAGGCCTCTGGAGAGAAGCTTTGTGGATGAGTAAGACCAATTGAGGACTCTTGCAGGGTGTGAGGTCAGGTGGTATGATTTGAAATCTGGCAGCCCAAAGTCACCGCTGTTATTGTGTTTGCATAATAAAGAGTGTTTTAATCTACAGTAGTTGGTTTATTAGCCAAAATAAATTTAATCTATATAGAAAAACATGCTTTAAAGAAGGAGGTGGCAAGCATCGAAACAGTAAGTGACTGAAATAAAGTAATCTTGGTAAAATATTCATCAAAAATATCCTGCATGTCTTCATGCCATCACAGTCATGCCACACCTTTATAATGCTGCTTTTTTATGATGGTTAAAGTCAAACCATGTTTTTTTGCTATAGTGTAGGCTATGTACGATAATGAAGGGGGTTAGAGAAGGTGGCTTACATTTAAACAGTTGTTATCATTGTGAGGCTTTCTCATTAATGTTCCCTACCATATTACTTTTTCATTGGTATTTGTCAACCATAGATTTTGTTATTAAATGTACAGAAACAAATGACAAATCACTTTTTCTTCCCAGCTCCTAAACTCTGCTGCTTTGGGCTTGTGCCTAGTATATCTGTTTTGTGCATAACACAGCTCTGTTTCAATCAGTCAGAAACATAAACAATGTAGAGTTATTCAAACCTGATCCATTTCTTCATCCATACACTTGACTCCATCCCACAATCTCTCCTGGCTCTTGCCGTGTCCTATGCTGTCTCACACCACTTCACAGACTACATCCTATTGACCCTTTCGCCACATCCCAAGCTTTCCAACATTGCAATGTACATATTCCATAGCATATCAAATCTGGGGGATCAAATCCCACCATGGATAACATCTAGAAGGAGTTTTTTGTTTTCCCCGTTCTTGTGTTTGTCTTCCTCCAACACAACAAAGACATACTCATAGAGAACTGAGATTGTGGGGACAATGAGGACAATGTCTGTAAAGCTCTGTAGAATATGATGGCACTAAGAATAGCGAGTAAAATAAAGAAGTAAATTACCCTTCTGTACCCCACTATGTCCTGTGTCTCATCCCATCAAGTCCCACAGTGTCCTTCCAGGTCCCATGGTGCATGCGATGCACCTCATTACATCCCGCTATATGCCATTATGATTTACATAATTCTCATTATGCAACCCATTAGCCAAAATATGATATGCAGGATTATCATTAGATCCATCTATACCCAATAATCCTTTCTACCATGGTCATAAATATGCCAATACTTCAGCTACCATTTTGCAACATCTATGAACCTCACTTGCTTACTTGTAATTTAAGGCTTTATTATGCGTCTTATTATTTCTTATTTCACCTCCTAACGGTAATATTTATTTACAGTATTAATCACAAGTGTCTATTTTGTCACATTAACGCAGCAATCTGCCAAAACAGATGATTATTAAGAATTTCCTCAAGGAATGGCACCGTAATAAAAAAGAAGGGTGCAGTCACTGTAGTGTCATTATAATGTATGTGCACGTTTGTGTGTGTATATGTTTGTATGCATTTTATTAGTTTCTCCTGCGTGTTGCTATGGAAACTACCAATACTGTAGGAGGCTTATTTCTGACGAAGCCAGGAATTTTCGCTAGGCACGCTTATGAGTACACATACTGATAAAATGCCAAGACACTGGTAACACTTGTGCTGTAGTTAGGACTGCAATGAATCAATGTTTTTATCATTCGGGAGTCAAAAGGGGAATTAGCCTGAAGGGTATACACAATGCAGAACAGCAATAATCTGCAGGATGTATGTACTGGATGTATGCGCTATATATTCTATATTTATATCATCTGTGCCACCATTTTTTTTTAAATGAAATTGAATTTTTTAATGTAATTGAAAACCGACAAAACCAAACTATATTCAATAGGACCCTGCTGCTCCTGTTTGCATCTGCTATGTAAATTCCACTTGACCTTTGCTTCTCTAGAAGCCGAGATGTGGAACGCAAATGGCAAGTGTGAATAGTACGTAGGAATGTATTCTGCATAGGGGCGGCTTAAGGGAACCTTGGGCCCAATTTTATTTTTGCTATTGTTTTCTCATTGGCCAATAAACCAGTTAATATTTTTAAATACATTTTCTTACTTATAATTTGTTTGTATGCACATCATTTTTTCGATATGCACACTTTTTTCAGCAATGCATTTAATGTATGGAGAGTTGAGGGGATTTTTTATATATAATAAAATGTATACTATTTAATGTATGTTCTTGTATTTATTGGTATGATTATTAGTTCTGGATTGTATGTTTTCCTTTTTTTCTACTAATATTTCAGATACCAGAAAAGTACCCAGGTAATTCCCTACTTTAGATAATTTGGAGTACTCAAATTTCCTTAGGTGTGACTCTTTCTCTCTTTTTTTTTCTATTTTTCTATGTAGTTGAATTAACAGAGCCAAAATTTTTATACAGAGGTTATAAAAGCTTACCACATATAAATTGTAGCAGATCCAAGCTGCATAGCTATGTTAAAAGGGCCATACTTACTGTGTAGTAACAAAACCAAGCTTACCGCATAAATACAGTAATATAACCAAGCTTACTACATTGAAACGGTTACAGAACTAAGCTTGCTACCCTGATGATGAAAGGAATCTATTAGGTTTTTGCTATGGAATATGAGAGCAGCATGATGTAGAGGCATAGATCCTGATTCCAGTGATGCACCACTTATTGGACTGATTGGTGTAGTTTTGATAGAATCCCTGTTTTCTCTGTTATAGATGTAATGATAAGCCCTGTAAAAATCTTGCCGCTTGCTGTCAATGTAAAGTAAGTAGGACTTATAAAGTGTAGAAGTACATGGATACATATAGAAATAGGAATCCTAATACAGGTAACTCTTATATGGAAATGCTAGAAGAGGTAAGTATATACCTGCATGAAGACAGCAGAGATGTACAGGAGGATGTACCCACCCCGACGCGCATTTTTGGAGTTTGCTTATATTTATCCATGCATTTCTGCACTCAATTAGTCCTACATATACGTCATAACACGCTTACACTAACACGCTTGCTCTGGGTTTGTGTCCATAGTGTCTATTATGGCACTACTAATTCCTATGAACATGTTCAAATGATTCTTTTTAATATGTGGTGTTAATGGCTGTAACAATATGTGTATGCGGAATGATACATAAGTGTGTTTTTATTGTACTTAGCAATTTATTATGACATACCAAACCTATTTTATGGTTCTTGATCATAAAATACATGTGTCTTACTCGGATGAATGCTCGCTTTTGATTGGTGGCTATTCTCCTGTGTACCAATCGCTTGATCAATAAAGTTGTGATTTTTTTCAATTTATTGTATTTGGCCTACATTTCAGTTCTATCTTTGTTTTTTGTTTTCTTATACTAATTTACAGATGGTTGCCATATACTAATCCTGTAAACACATGAACACATATGAGAATGTGCTTTCACTCATTTACAGATGGTTTAATTTATGTCACTATGGATATATTGTGTTAATTTTTACATGTGCATTACTGCCTTACTTTTGAGTTTTATGACAATTTATAATGTACAGAGAAAACTGTAAATCAGTGGTGGGGGCAGGGTTACACAGATGAGCTGGACTACATGGCACACACTAGTCATACAGTGATTCTGCTTTTAAAACACTGATTGTGTTGAAACTACTGCAAGATGCTGAACAATCTCTGGAATCAGGCTCTCTGCCCTTGCTTTATGCTGCTTTCAGATTAAACAGCAAACAACTGTTGATAGATTCCCTTTAAAAGAAACTTTTCCTTTTTTGCATAAATAAAGTGCAGTAACAAAACTGCCTAATAAAGGGAATCTGTCACCACATTTGACCTATCTAAACTTATTAATATGCGCATACAGGTTATAGACTGCTGAAAACGGTGATGCCACTCTACTCTCAATATCGCATCTCACCACCTGTGCACTTGACCTGATCCCTTCCCACTTCATCCCAAACCTCACCACAGTCTTCATCCCAACCCTAACCCATCTCTTCAACCTATCACTAACAACTGGTGTTTTCCCCTCAAGCTTTAAACGTGCCTCAATCACACCTATCCTCAAAAGCCCTCTCTTGTCCCATCCTCTGTATCTAGCTATTGCCCTATATTACTTCTCCCCTATGCCTCAAAAGTACTGGAACAACACGTCCATCTTGAACTGTCCTTCCATCTATCTTCCTGCTCCCTCTTCGACTGCTTACAATCAGGCGAACGATCACATCACTCCACTGAAACTGCCCTAACTAAGGTCACCAATTACCTATTAACCGCCAAGAGCAAGCGACACTACTCTGTCCTCCTCCTCCTGGTCCTGTCCTTTGCCTTTGACACAGTGGACCATTCTCTGTCGTTGCAGACCCTCTCATCCCTTGGCATCACAGACTTGGCCCTATCCTGGATCTCATCATACCTAACAGTCCGGACATTCAGCGTCTCCCACTCACACATCACCTCCTCACCTCGCCCCCTATCTGTCGGAGTCCCGCAAGGTTCAGTTCTAGGGCCCCTGCTCTTCTCCATTTACACTTTTGGCCTGGGACAGCTCATAGAATCTCACGGTTTTCATTATCGTCTCTATGCTGACGACACTCAGATCTACATCTCTGGACCAGATATCACCACCTTAGTAACCAGAATCCCTCAATGTCTATCCGTTATTTCATCCTTCTTCTCCTCTAGATTTCTAAAACTTAGCATGGACAAAACAGAATTCATTGTCTTTCCCCATCTCACACGACCCCCCCAACAAACCTATCCATTACAGTAAACGGCTGCCCACTCTCCTCAGTCCCACAAGCTTGCTGTCTCGGGGTAATCCTTGACACTGATCTCTCCTTCAAACCACATATCCAAGCCCTTTCCACTTCCTGCCGCCTTCAACTCAAAAATATTTCACAAATCCGTACATTCCTAAACCAAGAGTCTGCAAAAACCCTAGTCCATGCCTTCATCATCTCCCGCCTCGACTACTGTAACCTCCTGCTCTGTGGCCTCCCCTCTAACACTTTCGCACTCCTCCAATCTATTCTAAACTCAGCTGCCCGACTAATCCACCTGTCCCCCCGCTATTCCCCGGCCTCTCCCCTCTGTCAATCCCTTCACTGGCTCCCCATTACCCAGAGACTCAAGTACAAAATCTTAACCATGACATACAAAGCCATCCACAACCTGTCTCCTCCATATATCTGTGACCTCATCTCCCGATACTTTCCTGCACGCAACCTCCGATCCTCACAAGATCTCCTCTTCCCACAATTGCATACAAGATTTCTCTTGCGCATCAACCCTACTCTGGAACTCTCTGCCACAACATATCAGACTCTCACCTACCATCGAAACCTTCAAAAAGAACCTGAAGACCCACCTCTTCAGACTACAACCTGCAGTAATCACCGATCAACTAAACCACTGCACGACCAGCTCTATCCTCACTTACTATATCCTCACCCATCCCTTGTAGATTGTTAGCCCTCGCGGGCAGGGTCCTCTCTCCTCCTGTACCAGTTGTGACTTGTATTGTTCAAGATTATTGTACTTGTTTTTACTATGTATACCGCTCCTCACATGTAAAGCACCATGGAATAAATGGCGCTATAATAATAAATAATAATTATAAAAATTATAATACCTGTATGTCTCACACTGGGAACACCTCCTTCATGTAAAACAAGCTCTGGAGGCAGAGTTATCTCCAGGCACCATCCTGCCCAGAGCCTGGAAGAGGTCACTTATAAAAAGTGATAAAAGATTTCTCAGCAACAACACAGCTGATATGAGGCATATATGTCACCTATACTGTCATGTTCACCTCCTCCTCCACTTGGACCTATGCCTCATTGTACTGGATAACTGGCTGAACTGACTTAAAAAAACCTAGTTTTAAGAAAACTTAAACGACCTATCTAGTACCATTACGCATAAGGTGCAAGTAGATAAAGAGGTGGACATGGCGGTATGGTGGGAAGAGGTACACAAGTAGTAAACCAACTTTTATTATTTTTGTTATTTTTGTACTTTTTTAGATTTTTTGTGGGTTGACTCAACATGTTGTCGGCCGAAAAATGTTTTGCAGCCTGCAAAGCTCTCTGTAATGAGCTGGCTCATTCTTCTAATATTCAAATGTGTTTGCATCTTTTAGACTCGAATAATGGAGGAGACATGAAGGTAGGCAAGGGATAGCTACAGGGTCAAAATTATGACCTGGGAAAGCTAGGTTAATGAGTATCGCATGTACATGCACCAGGTAAAACTCCAAGCATCTAAATGGCATGATATGCCTATTTGTCACAAATCATAGCACATATCCAAGTGCTTACCCATAATAGGTCCTAACCACTTCAGTCACCCTTGTAGCCCCTGACACGCGTTTCGCATGCTTCTCTTTTTTTCTATCTACCCCTCTTTGAAAAAGCAAATCACGCGAAACGTCATGTCTTCTCCATTGTTATATACTATGTTTGTACATATCATGTCTAATCTGATTTTATGATGATTTGTCTAATAAATATATGTATATTTATCTTGCGTGGCTTCTTGCTACTCCTTTCTTTTTGTTGTTGACTATTAAAATATAACTTTCATTTCAATTTTAATAAATTGTGCTATTTAAAACCACAATGTCAGTATTGGTTACTGGACAGACTTTTTTTGTGCTTGTTACAATTTCATTTCTATTTGTTTATGGAAACGTAGTGTTATTAGCATCTTCCCCATTCAATTATAACAGTTTAAATAATCAATTTTCATTCACTAGTTGTTGTGGGACTAAGCAGACTGCTAACTAATGTTTAATTGTTTGTCACTGACCCTTTAGTCTTTCCACTGAGTACTAAATTCTCTTATCAGGAATTATTCCTGTAATTAGATGCAAATTAGCTAATCTGATTGTCTCCATTAATGGGGATATCACATCTGTTAACCCTAGAACACTAATTTCATAATATTTCATTCAGATAATTCTTTGCATAATGTGGCTGTGGACTACTATTTTTTGCATATGAATACCAATATAGACTAACCACCTTTAAAATATATAGCCAGCTGCCTCCCGAACATGTTTCACCATTTCTGCCTTATTAAGGGGAATGAGGCTGCAAGGTGCTACATGGAGACAAAAAGTGATGAGAATGACTTCATACCGAGAAGATGTCAAATATAAGGTACAAATACTAAGTTATAACAGTGCTGTGGTTCCTGTACATTCCACAGTCTGATGATGACTGTTAACAACAACTCCCAGTATCTCCTTACTATTGTTAAAGAGATTGCTCTAGCTGTAGGTTCATGTGATACAATTGTGCACGGGGTTGACCTGACATTGCAGTTGATCGCTGTACTAAGCTTGGTGATTTATTCATGTACTAATGGTGGTTTTGCCGCTTCATTCATGAACTGGCAGTGCTTATGACAATGTATTCATGTACTGACTGTGGTTATGGCACTGCATTCAAATACTGACTGTGGTTCTGACACTGCATTCAGGTACTAAGAGTGCTTCTAACGATGTATTCATGTACTGGCGGTGGTTCTGGTGCTGCATTCATGTGTTGATGGGGGTTCTAATCTTCTACAAATGGAGTAATCCAGAACCTGCTTCAGTCCTACTTTAAAACTTAAAATCCTCATCCTTAGAGTTTTGAGATTATGAGGAAGATTTGACTTGATTGTGCTGAGTTACTGCTTCAAAAACTCATTGTAAGTTAGCAAGTTTTTTGGGGAGCAGAAACTGAGCAGAATCTCTCCAAATTCTTCTTAACCCCTTCACCCCCAAGGGTGGTTTGCACGTTAATGACCGGGCCAATTTTTACAATTCTGACCACTGTCCCTTTATGAGGTTATAACTCTGGAACGCTTCAACGGATCTTGGCGATTCTGACATTGTTTTCTCGAGACATATTGTACTTCATGATAGTGGTAAAATTTCTTCGATATAACTTGCATTTATTTGTGAAAAAAACGAATATTTGGCGAAAATTTTGAAAATTTCGCAATTTTCCAACTTTGAATTTTTATGCCCTTAAATCACAGACATATGTCACGCAAAATACTTAATAAGTAACATTTCCCACATGTCTACTTTACATCAGCACAATTTTGGAACCAAAATTTTTTTTTGTGACGGAGTTATAAGGGTTAAAAGTTGACCAGCAATTTCTCATTTTTACAACACCATTTTTTTTTAGGGACCACATCTCATTTGAAGTCATTTTGAGGGGTCTATATGATAGAAAATACCCAAGTGTGACACCATTCTAAAAACTGCACCCCTCAAGGTACTCAAAACCACTTTCAAGAAGTTTATTAACCCTTCAGGTGTTTCACAGGAATTTTTGGAATGTTTAAATAAAAATAAACATTTAACTTTTTTTCACACAAAATTTATTTCAGCTCCAATTTGTTTTATTTTACCAAGGGTAACAGGAGAAAATAGACCCCAAAATTTGTTGTACAATTTGACCTGAGTACGCTGATACCCCAAATGTGGGGGTAAACCACTGTTTGGGCGCATGGCAGAGCTCGGAAGGAAAGGAGCGCCATTTGACTTTTCAATGCAAAATTGACTGGAATTGAGATGGGACGCCATGTTGCATTTGGAGAGCCCCTGATGTGCCTAAACATTGAAACGCCCCACAAGTGACACCATTTTGGAAAGTAGACCCCCTAAGGATCTTATCTAGATGTGTGGTGAGCACTTTGACCCAACAAGTGCTTCACAGAAGTTTATAATGCAGAGCCGTAAAAATAAAAAATCATATTTTTTCACAAAAATGATTTTTCGCCCCCAATTTTTTATTTTCCCAAGGGTAAGAGAAGAAATTGGACCCCAAAAATTGTTGTGCAATTTGTCCTGAGTACACTGATACCCCATATGTGGGTGTAAACCATTGTTTGGGCGCAGGGCAGAGCTCGGAAGGGAAGGAGCGCCATTTGACTTTTCAATGCAAAATTGACTGGAATTGAGATGGGACGCCATGTTGCATTTGGAGAGCCCCTGATGTGCCTAAACATTGAAACCCCCACAAGTGACACCATTTTGGAAAGTAGACCCCCTAAGGATCTTATCTAGATGTATGGTGAGCACTTTGACCCAACAAGTGCTTCACAGAAGTTTATAATGCAGAGCCGTAAAAATAAAAAATCATATTTTTTCACAAAAATGATCTTTTCGCCCACAATTTTTTATTTTCCCAAGGGTAAGAGAAGAAATTGGACCCCAAAAATTGTTGTGTAATTTGTCCTGAGTACGCTGATACCCCATATGTGGGTGTAAACCATTGTTTGGGCGCAGGGCAGAGCTCGGAAGGGAAGGAGCGCCATTTGACTTTTCAATGCAAAATTGACTGGAATTAAGATGGGATGCCATGTTGAGTTCGGAGAGCCCCTGATGTGCCTAAACATTAAAAACCCCCACAAGTGACACCATTTTGGAAAGTAGACCCCATAAGGAACTTATCTAGATGTGTTTTGATAGCTTTGAACCCCCAAGTGTTTCACTACAGTTTATAACGCAGAGCCGTGAAAATAAAAATTCTTTTTTTTTCACAAAAATGATTTTTAGCCCCCAGTTTTGTATTTTCACAAGGGTATCAGGATAAATTGGACACCAAACATTGTTGTCCAATTTGTCCTGAGTACGCTGATACCCCATATGTGGGGGGAACCACTGTTTGGGCGCATGACAGAGCTCGGAAGGGAAGGAGCGCCATTTGGAATGCAGACTTAAATGGATTGGTCTGCAGGCGTCACGTTGCATTTGCAGAGCCCCTGATGTACCCAAACAGTACAAACCCCCCACAAGTGACCCCATATTGGAAACTAGACCCCCCAAGGAACTTATCTAGATGTGTTGTGAGAACTTTGAACCCCCAAGTGTTTCACTACAGTTTATAACGCAGTGCCGTGAAAATAAAATTTCTTTTTTTTTTCACAAAAATGATTTTTTAGCCCCCAGTTTTGTATTTTCACAAGGGTATCAGGATAATTTGGACCCCAAAAGTTGTTGTTCAATTTGTCCTGAGTACGCTGATACCCCATATGTGGGGGGGAATCACTGTTTGGGCGCATGACAGAGCTCGGAAGGGAAGGAGCGCCATTTGGAATGCAGACTTAAATGGATTGGTCTGCAGGCGTCACGTTGCATTTGCAGAGCCCCTGATGTACCCAAACAGTAGAAACCCCCCACAAGTGACCCCATATTGGAAACTAGACCCCCCAAGGAACTTATCTAGATGTGTTGTGAGAACTTTGAACCCCCAAGTGTTTCACTACAGTTTATAACGCAGAGCCGTGAAAATAAATTTTTTTTTTTTTTTCACAAAAATGATTTTTTAGCCCCCAGTTTTGTATTTTCTCAAGGGTATCAGGATAAATTGGACCCCAAAAGTTGTTGTTCAATTTGTCGTGAGTACGTTGATACCCCATATGTGGGGGGGAATCACTGTTTGGGCGCATGACAGAGCTCGGAAGGGAAGGAGCGCCATTTGGAATGCAGACTTAAATGGATTGGTCTGCAGGCGTCACGTTGCATTTGCAGAGCCCCTGATGTACCCAAACAGTACAAACCCCCCACAAGTGACCCCATATTGGAAACTAGACCCCCCAAGGAACTTATCTAGATGTGTTGTGAGAACTTTGAACCCCCAAGTGTTTCACTACAGTTTATAACGCAGAGCCATGAAAATAAAAATTCTTTTTTTTTTCTTCACAAAAATGATTTTTTAGCCCCCAGTTTTGTATTTTCACAAGGGTATCAGGATAAATTGGACCCCAAAAGTTGTTGTTCAATTTGTCCTGAGTACGCTGATACCCCATATGTGGGGGGGAATCACTGTTTGGGCACATGACAGAGCTCGGAAGGGAAGGAGCGCCATTTGGAATGCAGACTTAAATGGATTGGTCTGCAGGCGTCACGTTGCATTTGCAGAGCCCCTGATGTACCCAAACAGTAGAAACCCCCCACAAGTGACCCCATATTGGAAACTAGACCCCCCAAAGAACTTATCTAGATGTGTTGTGAGAACTTTGAACCCCCAAGTGTTTCACTACAGTTTATAACGCAGAGCCGTGAAAATAAAATTTCTTTTTTTTTTCACAAAAATGATTTTTTAGCCCCCAGTTTTGTATTTTCACAAGGGTATCAGGATAAATTGGACCCCAAAAGTTGTTGTTCAATTTGTCCTGAGTACGTTGATACCCCATATGTGGGGGGGAATCACTGTTTGGGCGCATGACAGAGCTCGGAAGGGAAGGAGCGCCATTTGGAATGCAGACTTAAATGGATTGGTCTGCAGGCGTCACGTTGCATTTGCAGAGCCCCTGATGTACCCAAACAGTACAAACCCCCCACAAGTGACCCCATATTGGAAACTAGACCCCCCAAGGAACTTATCTAGATGTGTTGTGAGAACTTTGAACCCCCAAGTGTTTCACTACAGTTTATAACGCAGAGCCATGAAAATAAAAATTCTTTTTTTTTTCTTCACAAAACTTATTTTTTGGCCCCCAGTTTTGTATTTTCCCAAGGGTAGCAGGATAAATTGGACCCCAAAAGATGATGTCCAATTTGTCCTGAGTACGCTGATACCCCATATGTTGGGGTAAACCCCTGTTTGGGCACACGGGAGAGCTCTGAAGGGAAGGAGCACTGTTTTCCTTTTTCAACGCAGAATTGGCTGGAATTCAGATCGGATGCCATGTCCCGTTTGGAGAGCCCCTGATGTGCCTAAACAGTGGAAACCCCCCAATTATAACTGAAACCCTAATCCAAACACACCCCTTACCCTAATCCCAACAGTAACCCTAACCACTCCTCTAACCCAGACACACCCAACCCTATTCCCAACCGTAAATGTAATCCAAACCCTAACCCTATCTTTAGCCCCAACCCTAACTGTAGCCCCAACCCTAGCCCCAACCCTAGCCCTAACCCTAACCCTAACCCTAGCAATAACCCTAGCCCTATCACTAGCCCTAACACTAGCCGTAACACTAGCCCTAACCCTAGCCCTAACCCTAGCCCTAACCCTAGCCCCAACCCTAGCCCCAACCCTAACCCTAGCCCCAACCCTAGCCCTAACCCTAGCCCTAACCCTAGCCCCAACCCTAGCCCTAACCCTAACCCTAGCCCTAACCCTAGCCCTAACCCTAACCCTAGCCCTAACTCTAGTTCTAACTCTAGCCCTAACCCTAACCCTAATGGGAAAATGGAAATAAATACATTTTTTAATTTTTTTATTTTTCCCTAACTAAGGGGGTGATGAAGGGGGGGTTTGATTTACTTTTATAGCGGGTTATTTAGCGGATTTTTATGATTGGCAGCTGTCACACACTGAAAGACGCTTTTCATTGCAAAAAATATTTTTTGCGTTACCACATTTTGAGAGCTGTAATTTTTCCATATTTGAGTCCACAGAGTCATGTGAGATCTTGTTTTTTGCGGGACGAGTTGACGTTTTTACTGGTAACATTTTCGGACACGTGACATTTTTTGATCGCTTTTTATTCCGATTTTTGTGAGGCAGAGTGATCAAAAACCAGCTATTCATGAATTTCTTTTGGGGGAGGCGTTTATACCGTTCCGCGTTTGGTAAAATTGATAAAGTAGTTTTATTCGTTGGGTCAGTACGATTACAGCGATATCTCATTTATATCATTTTTTTAATGTTTTGGCGCTTTTATACGATAAAAACTATTTTATAGAAAAAATAATTATTTTGGTATTGCTTTATTCTCAGGACTATAACTTTTTTATTTTTTTGCTGATGATGCTGTTTGGCAGCTCGTTTTTTGCGGGACAAGATGACGTTTTCAGTGGTACCATGGTTATTTATATCAGTCTTTTTGATCGCGTGTTATTCCACTTTTTGTTTGGCGGTATGATAATAAAGCGTTGTTTTTTGCCTCGTTTTTTTTTTTTTTTTCTTACGGTGTTTACTGAAGGGGTTAACTAGTGGGGCAGTTTTATAGGTTGGGTCGTTACGGACGCGGCGATACTAAATATGTGTACTTTTATTGTTTTTTTTATTTTATTTAGCTAAAGAAATGTATTTATGGGAATAATATATATATATTTTTTTCTTTATTTAGGATATATTTTTTATTTTTTTTTTACACACATGTGGGGATTTTTTTTTAACTTTTTTACTTTGTCCCAGGGGGGGACATCACAGATCATTGATCTGGCAGTGTGCACAGCACTCTGCCAGATCTGCGATCTGCTGTGCAGGGCTGCAGGCTTACCAAGTGTCTGCTCTGAGCAGACACTCGGTAAGCCACCTCCCTCCCTGCAGGACCCGGATGCCGCGGCCATCTTGGATCCGGGACCTGCGGCGAGGAGGGAGGTAGGAGACCCTCAGAGCAACGCGATCACATCGCGTTGCTCCGGGGGTCTCAGGGAAGCCCGCAGGGAGCCCCCTCCCTGCACGATGCTTCCCTATACCGCCGGTACACCGCGATCATGTTTGATCGCGGTGTGCCGGGGGTTAATGTGCCGGGGGCGGTCCGTGACCGCTCCTGGCACATAGTGCCGGATGTCAGCTGCGATATGCAGCTGACACCCGGCCGCGATCGGCCGCGCTCCCCCCGTGAGCGCCGCTGATCGGTGATGACGTACTATCCCGTCGGCGGTCATACGGGCCCACCCCACCTCGACGGGACGTCAAATGTCGGGAAGGGGTTAAATACACAAAATGTGATTCTGGTCATAAATTCATGTAAGAACCCCTTTACATTTTTAGAGCCCCTTGGGATAGGTTCAATATGGCATTGCGGACCTTGGACTAAAAAATGTTGTGCACACCTGGTCTAGAAGCAATAAAATTAATTCTAATAAAGGTAAACTTTATCCCACATAACACATCCACAGCAGCATGGTGCAGATTTTTTTTAACGTTTCTCATACAGTGACAAGCAAAAGGGTGACAATGTTTTGAACTATTGACTTTCAGGCTCGATATCTCACCAACCACTACAGCTTCTAACGTGAGACTGCCATTATTTTATAGGTAATCATCTTGGCTATCTCATTCATAAATTTCACTTACAACTATTTAGCATATGATTAGTTATGCAGATTCTTGTTATGTCACTGCATGGTCCTAAAAATCTAAATTTTAATTTTTATTATTTTGTTAGTATTTTTTAAATCCACCTTTAGCTTTCAACACTGCCTGAATCGTTCTGGGCAAGCTCTTGATCAGATTCTCAATTGAAATCTGATCCCAGGTCTCTTCTGCATGTTCCCAAAGTTGCTGCATACTGGTCAACTCACTTGGGTATGTATACAGTTTTTTCTTCATCTCTACCTATAAGTGTTCGATGGGTTTGAGGTCTTTGGGCTGTGTGGGCCATACCAGAACCTCTACTTCATAGTCATTGATCCATTTCCTTGCCAATCTCAACGTATGCTTAGAGTCATTGTCCTGCTGGAAAACGATGTTGTCCTTTTCATACCCATAGTACTCGAATATACAAAGTAACTTGTCTTGTAGTATACTCACATATAGCTCAGTATTGAGACCATAATCAATCCTGGCAAAGAATCCAACTACTTTGGTTGTGAAAAACCTAATATATTCAGGCATCCTTCACCAAACTTGA
The DNA here is from genome assembly GCF_051348905.1 of Ranitomeya variabilis. NCBI lineage: Eukaryota > Metazoa > Chordata > Amphibia > Anura > Dendrobatidae > Ranitomeya > Ranitomeya variabilis. The sequence continues at coordinate 879,498,924 of NC_135232.1, read as the reverse complement.
AAGTTCCTTCAATTTCTCAATCTGTTTTTGATCTTTTTTCTCTAGTTTCTTCCAGACCTATTTGCACCCTTCTTAGCCTAGGCTATTGACTTTCATCTCATTGCTTCAAATCACCAATTTTCAATCTTCTACTGTCCACTTTTTGTACTTTTTTGTAAACTGTAGCCGACGCCTCTTATTGTGTCTTCACCTTATTTATGGCCATTATTCCAGACTTTTGTAACATGTGTCGCAGGGCGCTTGCATGGACTTCAGTGATCTCACTATTATGAAGCATATGAGCCACATCCACTGCCATGTTGAACACGACAGAACTGATAGACTTTGTGATGAGCCGACATGTTTACTCCGATATTTTGCCTGGTCATCCACATACTGGCTTTTGAATGGCTGCTCCTTGATTCAAACCACCGAACTTAATTATACACTGAGCTACTAGAGAATGTGAGAACAGCTTGCATTTTGTATTGTACTGGAAGAAAAAGATTTTTCCATCACCAGGAACAAAACAGTAACAATGCAGTGACATGACAAGAATCTGCATAACTAATCATATGCTAAATAGCTGCAAGTCAAATTTATGTATGAGATAGCCAAGATGATTGTCTATAAAATGATGATAGTGTCACCTTCAAAGTAGTAGTGGATGGTGAGATATGTAGCCTGAAAATCAAAAGTTTAAAACACTGTTAGGCTTTTGCTTGTCACTGTATGTATGAGCCTATACTTTTACAACACATTTGGGAAAATCAAGGTGTATACAGCACATACATTAAATAACCATACACTGTATTGTTCAAATACAATAAGTACAATAACATATTAAATGTAAAATTTCCTTATTCTGTTGACACCATTAAAGAGCTAGCCTTAAGTTACTTCATAGCTTTGCTTACATTAGTATCAATACTGATCTTGGCTTTGAGATCTACTAGTATATAGTGATCTAGAATGTCTCCACCAATGGTCTGGAGGCCTTGTAACAAACTAGTGATAAACTAAATACATGCTTTTTCCTGCATGGAAAGACCGCCCAGGGGCAGTGTTGGAATAGACTGGTCTCCAACTATGGTCCCTGACCAGATCTTCAGACTATATTTATTCAAAAATGCCAAAGCATTTAGAAAAAGTAAACCTGGCTGGAATCAAGCATTCCAGTTCTGCTTAATATTACCTGTGATTTGGGCAGTATGAATCAATGGTCAGGTGCCCTACAAAGTGACTCTCCAGATGAGGCATCATTATTATTAAAATATTACACTACAGTACAAATACTTGAATTCAATCGTGAATATTTCCTTATGAATTATGTAAGGCTTATAGACACTAGCACAGGCCTGTTCAAGCAAGGTATGGTGGCACTTAAATGAGTAGCTAAGGAAATGTTTCTCCCTGTGGTTCATTCAGGATGGTCCTGGTAGCTTAGTAATGGTTCATTTGTGAAAGACATTTTTTATGCTCTTGTCTATTACTCATCCATCATTTTGATCTCCATTTTGTGTATGTGGGTTTATAACATCAGCCTTTGCTCGTATATAAGCTTTTACCTTTCATTTACACAGTGCCAATGTATCTTCTTACATATTCAGTTGTAATCCTTAAAGAAGAACAAAGCATAGGAATTTCTGTAGCATTGGCAGTTTAGGTTGCATATAATAAATTGACCCCATTTTGTGCAATGTTTTGTGATGGAAATATATATATATATATATATATATTTCATATAGATCTCATTTGCATATAAACTCATATATACTCACAGCTAATATATACACTATAATCAATTGCTTAAAATGGCTGACATAAACTGATATATGCCAGACAGACTGTTTGGGGCTTTCCAGGCAAAAGCGGAACAGCACCAGATGTACTAAGTGATAATCAGATGTCTCAACTTTGTCCTAGATGCAGAAAAAGGAGACAGCTATGCTTTAGTTGCTTAATCAGCATTCATATGTGCATTAATCACAATATTCCATATATATTTAGATAACCAATAAGAGTGGAGCTTGACAATATGGTAATTAACTAACCACCCCTAACCACCCTCTTTCTATGTGGAATTATAAAACCATGTATGTACAATAAACCGTCAGTATTGGTGGAATGTTATTCTGTCACCATGGTGTACATTCTCATTCTTGATGAGCGCTCAAAATACTCAGTCTTATTGGGAACAGCGGCAGCACACACAGGGATAGATTTATCCAAACCAAATTTCCATAACATCTGGCGCCTGCGTGCAGGGCAGTGGACGAAATGCACTGGGACCCTGCTGACCGGCGAGACGGAGGTGTTGGCCATGGCCTTGGCTCATGGAACAGAGAATTCAGCTCCATAGTAAGGTAAGAAAATCTTGTCATCTTACCTGAATGTCCCCAGTGCCCAGTCCGGGTCTATACCTCTTGCTGGTCAGATATGGTCACCACCGCATTCCCAGGTAGTGTAAAAAGTCCACACATGTATCCAAACCCTGCAATATAAGCCAATGTGTCTGTTGTGTGCTGGGAAACATAACAGGAAGTCAAATTGCTCGATATCACAGATTCCCGTGCATAGGAGGGACAGGAAGTCCCAGGTGTCCAGGCTCAGATGGTGATAACGTAGAGGGCTACCACAGATTCCTGTAGCCGGCGAGCCAGTCAGGACGACCGGAGGGTGGTAGGATCCCCGCCTGTCACGCATGCGGCCCGAGCATTTGCATGCTCAGTGGGATTGACAGTTGTCTGTTACCAGGACGGCCTGCACGTGTCACAAAATAATTAAGAGGGCATTGATTTCTCCCGGATGTCTGTTTATCTGTTCTTGTTCATGTCACCTACTGTTGCTTTAAATGCATAAAGTTGCAAAAGAAAGTTTTTTTTTCTCTTGTCCACACTTCTCCTTTTGCTGTTAGCAGGGAAATATCCCTTGTAAATCACACTGTCACATCTGTTTTTCCTCTGTTTCCTGTTCTTGCATTCTAAGATAAGTGTTAGCTACAGTGTAGGAATTTTGAGGAAATGAAACTGAGTGGTATCTGTAACTACTGCTGAGATACATGACTTTAGTGACTTTGGATACACCAGCATAAGAAAGGGGAAGTGTGTGTGTGTGTGACTGCATCTGAGCACAGACAGAAGTGTTAAGAGCTGTTTCAACTTTTACTTTTTGACGTTTTTCGTTCTGTACCAAACTTTCAAAACTTTTAAGTTTGTTTTATTTGTACCAACCTTTTTTTTGGAAGTTTTTCTTTTTTGTACCAACCTTTTTGAAATTTTTGGTTGTTGTTTTTCCTTTTTTTTGTTTGCTTTTCCTTTTTGTTTTTGCCATGGGGAATAAGATGGCCAAGCTGCAGGAGGGTCTCTTACTTCCTGATTAGAAAACAGCCCCCCAAAAAGTGGCAGAACAAGAAGGTGTTAAGTATGTGAAGAATTTTAGAAGGTATAAAGTATGTGGGATTCATAAGAATGGCAGATTTCAGTCTGCGGAATGGCATGACGTATTGAAAAGGGAAGTTAGTTGATGTTAAATTGCTGAATGCTAATAGATGGTATAAAGTAGCAGCAAACTTACATCATTTAGGAAGCACTGAAACATATGTGAACAATCCAGGAAGTGATTTTTATGTGTATAAGATGGGAAAAGGTGTTAAGCCATCAGTGCCTCCCCCATACAGGGACTGGAGATATTGGACATGTGCAGTCTGCTCTCAGCAGAATCCATTGTATAGGGAGACTTTCGAAGTATGTGGCGCACCCCGCCCATCCCTACAGGGAGAAGGCATCATTGTTCCAACCATACCTCTCAGGCTGCACAAAAGGGGGAGGAACTCTCTCCTCTTTCCACTCCTCTGTCACTCCCTCTCCTCCTTCATTTCTATCTCCTCCTCTCTCCACTCCTCCTCCTTTGCCACACCTCTTATCTCCTCCTTCTCTCTCTCCTCTACACCTCCCTACTCCTCCTCCCCTTCTCTGCCACACCTATCTCCTTCTGCCCCTCCTTCTCCTCACCCTCTCTCCTCCCCTTCTCTGCCACACCTATCTCCTCCTTCTCCAAACCTCTTTCCTCCTCCTTTTCTTTTTTCATCACACCTCACTCCTCCTCTTCTTTCTTTGCCACAGCTATCTCCTCCTTTTACACACTCTTCTTATTCTTCTTTGTTGCAGGCTGGGCCAATGCCCAATTCAAACTATGTGGTGTCTCTGTATCCAGTGCTTACAGCACAAGGCACTTTCTATGTCCTAGGCACAGTCCAGCCATTGCCAGTTATGATATCGGTGGAAGAAGGTGAAAATCTCCCTACTATCCAAACCACAGCAGGTACCCCCCAGACACATCATTCAGCAGACAGCTACTCTCAGAGATAGTGTGCAGATATGGGGTTCCAGAGTGATCAGGGACCCACATTCACAGCAAACCTAACATGAGAGATCTGGTCAGCAGTAAGGTCAATTTAGGCCTACAAACTCCCTACCACCCCCAGAGTAGCAGGAAAATGGAAAGACTAAACGGTACACTTAAGAACAGGATGCTGAAAGTTGCCCAAGAGACAAACAAACCATGGTATGAGACACTCCCAATCGTACTATTTAGTGTGAGGCACACTCCCAGAGGCCCAGAAAAGCTGTCACCCCATATGAAATTTTGTTTGGGTCTAGTCCCAGGTTAGCGGTATTCTTCCCTCAGCAGCTGACTATGCAATATGATACTTTGTCTATTTATGCAATTGAACTCACCAAGAAACTTGCTAATATCCATTCTTGATTTTTTTCTTCTTTGCCGGATCCAGATTTAGTATCTGGTACGCACTCCTTGAAACCAGGAGACTGGGTTTTGGTGAAAAAGATTGTAAGGAGAACACCACTCGATCCCAGATTTGATGGTCCTTTCCAAGTGCTGCTGATGACACCAACCTCTGTGAAACTGGAGGGAAGACCCACTTGGATCCACACATCGCACTGCAAGTAAGCTCCCATACCAGAAGATACACCCAAGCCAGAATGATGTTGTGGATGCCCTGCCTGACCGGATAGATGACCTACCTGATAAAGAATACACACCGCTGACTACACATGCTGTTGACTAAGAGACTATAATTACAACGCCATGAACCCCCGTTAGGGACAGATCTCCTGACCACCCATTTGCGAAAGTCTGTACGGAGTGGGGTGTATGCGCTAGGCATGCATCAGCTTACAAGCAGCACAAAAGAGTTGCAGCGCTTTGGGACAGGTTAGGATTAGGGCAAGTATTATCTAAGGGGGGATTGTGATGGAAATATATATATATTTCATATAGATCTCACTTGCATATAAACTCATATATACTCACAGCTAATATATACACTATAATCAATTGCTTAAAATGGCTGACATAAACTGATATAAGCCAGACAGACTGTTTGGGGCTTTCCAGGCAAAAGCGGAACAGCACCAGATAATCAGATGTCTCAACTTTGTCCTAGATGCAGAAAAAGGAGACAGCTACACTTTAGTTGCTTAATCAGCATTCATATGTGCATTAATCACAATATTCCATATATATTTAAATAACCAATAACAGAGGAGCTTGACAATATGGTAATTAACTAACCACCCCTAAAAACCCTCTTTCTATATGCATTTATAAAACCATGTATGTACAATAAACCGTCAGTATTGGTGGAATGTTATTCTGTCACCATGGTGTACAGTCTCATTCTTGATGAGCGCTCAAAATACTCAGTCTTATAGGAAACGGCGGCAGCATACACAGGGATAGATTTATCCAAACCAAATTTCCAGAACAGTTTCAACATAAAAAGAGATTGATTGGCTAGTATGAGGGAAATTGTGCAAGTGAGAGCTGACAGTAGAAGATAGGCACATTTTGGACTGTAGTACAGCAGTATCACTTGTGCTGCCTTAATGGTAGCCCTGCCTACAGGAGATGATTTTACATATAGACAAATGTGGGTGAGAGCCCTTTCAGGGTCCTTTTCTTTGTGGCATCAGCCATACCAGCATTCTAGCAGAGAAAGTGAAAAGACTACAGAAGGGATACATAATGGAAACCAACAACACAACCATATAAATGCATCTCCATAAAAAAATTCAGTTTGAATACGCCAACTCCTAACTCAGTGGCATGTGTATTCATAAAAAGGAATCCGGCACTGAAATTATGCAATTTATTTAAATCAACTGGGTACAGACAAATTTTTGACATTTTGAACTCACTGACCTTCATCAGATAAGCACATGTGGTTCACACAATCAGAAAGGAGCTAAATGAGACCTTCGTTGCACCTGTATATGTATATAGACGCTTTTATTTGAGGGACGGAGGGTGCATTTAGCTCCTCTATACAGCATAGTATGCTGATTCTCTGAATCACATGTGTTTATCTGATGAAGGTTGGTGAGACCGAAAAATCAAAAATTTGTCTGTACACCGTTCTTTTAAATAAATTGCATAATTTCAGTGTTGGATTCTTTTTAAAAAAATACATTTTGAGGGTTGGGGAGATATCTGTGCACCTACAAATTGGAGGAGTGCCATACTTCCTCTACTGCATATCAGTAGCATAGCAGCACAGCTGAGCCACTGTATAAATGGTCTGCAGAATACATGACATAATTGCAACCGCAGCTACTTACATTGTATGGCCACAGCAGAAGGGGCTGGCCGCATCTGAAATCAGTGACATAATATGCTGCTGGCCCGTCCTCTGTTCCAAAGCTGCTGGCGCACCCGGGGTTCTTGCAACACATTATATTCAGATGTGAGCACCCATCTGCCCAAACTCCCATTCCCCCTTCGGACCACCCATTCGCCCACATGCTTTTCCACCCGCCACTCTTCTTGTGCCCCCTCCCTGTTTGCACTGTGTGAAGTTGGAGGCCGTCTCTGTCTGCTGCCTGAGTATATACTACTAAGTTCAACCCTGCTGACTGCTGCCTGTATGCCTGCCTGCAATAAGTTACAATTACCTGTCTTAAAGTGGATATTCTAGTAACCTTATACTTATATCCTATACACAACATATGGGATAATTATTAGGGCCAGTTCACATGGCAGATTTTCATGGCTGCTTACTTCATGCCTCCCATTCATCTCTATGGGAGACAGCAATGAGGATTGTCGAATGGCAGGTTTTAACCACAGCCGTGCTGAGAAAGGACCTGTCCGCACCAAAATTCAGTTTGAAAATTTGCCATGTGAGCTGGCCATTATAATCAAGCAGCGGCATGCATGCCCAATCAGCTCCTCAGCTCATTTCAAGGGGCGATGAGATTTACCAGGTCCTCATTATTGTGATTAGTGGGGGTCCCAGAAGTAGAACCCCCACTGATCTGGAGAACAGGGGCCCTGCAACTCAAACGTAGCTACTGGGCGTGGTCCAGAAGTGGCGTTTTTCCAAGGTTGGAGGGTGGAATTGTGGAAGTTTTCAAGGGTGCAGGCAGAGCTGGTGTGGAGCCTGGGAGGAGTCTTAATAGGGCCCAAAAATGTAGCCAATAGGGGGCCCTGAAAATCCGGGTAGCAGCCCTGATCAGTGGCATGTGTAATCAACACAAGTAGTGTTTTTATTTGAGCCATCATATGAACACATTAGAAGTTGAACAAAAAAAGCCAGTCAGGGGAGCAAGTTCTCTCAAATTTTCTACATATTTCCAGTGGATATTGACTTATCAACACTAACTAGAATATCTAGAACCTTGACCTTCCTATTTTTTTTTTTTTAAATGTAGCAAATTTTATTTTATTTTGTTTTGTGTTGCCCTATTGCACATACAGAAATCAATACTTTCTGTTATATTTTGTGGAATTTGAATCAAAGAATCACATAACAAAAAAAAGATGTGAATGTCCTTTAGTTATAGAATGCAACTTTGGCCTCAGTTTTGAGGCATTTATAAAGTTAGCCAATTTGGGCTTTTGAAGGTTGCCTGTGTTCCATAACTCATATCATTTGCCAATTGAACCTGGGGTTACATTTCTACTATTTCTGATAATTGTCTTAAGAGCATATCAACAAATTCCCAAATTTACTATCATTGAATTTACGCCCCAAGAAATGGGGAAATGGATATGACCGCAGTCTGTTTTTCAAACAATTCTCATTAAGACTTCTCTAGATCATTTAACAGGCTGCAGGAAAGTTTAGCAGTTCTTGGCTCTTGCAGAAAAATATTGAAACAGAAATCTCATTAAGAGAAAATCTCTGCAAAGAAATGTACTGATCAAAACTCCTGCTCACTTCAGTGGTGATGAACTTCTGGCCGGGCAATAGGTTACATCAATGTGGAAATATAAATGTAATTAAGAACAGAAAGGTTACCAGGGACACTCCACCATTATTCAGCTGAATGGTCTTTAAATCATTCATTGTTTCAGATTTATTTTTGCAGCTGATTCTTATAAAATGACAACAGTGACTGAATGCTATTATGTGCAGTACGATACCTTCACATAACAGTGATGTCTGAACTCCTAGGAGAAATGTGTGTGACACACTGTACTGGCTACTGACGATACCCTTAGGCGTTGTGAAGTAATGAAGCTTGAACCTAATGTGTAAGTTTTATATATGTGCTGCCTGCAACTCACAGAAGCATATCCATTTTCTAAGCAACAAATTGGATATTGGATGTTAACATATAAAGTATGTATGGATACATGCTGTAATACTACATTTTCTATATATAAAAAAATAAGAAAAAGCTGAAGATTAACAATTAAAATTTATTGAAATCCTCTTATACCAAATCCTCTTATACACATAAGACTGGATCCCTAACAGTTTATCTCTGGTCTAAGGCTACAGCATGTCCCATATTTGTGCATCAAGGGTTCAAAAAATTGCTTTTCACAAAAATTGAACAGATCACTATTGCTATGTTCTGATTTGCAGAAAGGACCATGACAGCCAGAGGACTCCACTACAGCCCATAGTCACCAAACAGCCACTTGAACTAGTAGCTTTGGTTCATGTGAAGCTAACCCCAAGCTGGTCAGGCTATGTCTATGCTTTGACCATAATGGACCATTCCTTCAGATTCCTGGTAGTCGTGCCTGTTAAGGACCAGACAGCACAGACGGCAGCCAAGGGATTCCAACATCACTTTTGTCAAGCACATGTTTACCCTGAAAAGGTACTCACCGACCAAGGCCCAGTCTTTGAGGCAGAAGTATTCCAGGAGTTCTGTAATCTGTACGGATGCAAGAATTTCGGAACAATGCTGTACCACCCACAGACAAATGGTATGTGTGAGAAGATGAACCAGGTGGTAATTGACCTGTTGAAGACTTTGCCTTTGGAAGAGAAAAACTTATGGCCAGAGAAGATACCGGACTTGTGGATTTGTACAATAATATCCAGGTGAATTCCACCAACTGTACTCCAGCTTACCTAATGAGAGGAAGACCTAGCAAATTACCTGTTGACCTTGATATGGGAGTTCTAACACCAGAAACAACATCACCAGATGCAGATTGGGATACTGAGCGACAGCAGAAATACCGACAAGTACAAGAATGTGTGGAAAGAAGTTTGTCCCAGGCAAGACAGAGACAAGACAATTCCCTTGTCATCAGGTGAATAAATTCTAAAGCGGAAAAGAAGAATGCACAAACTTGATGATCAGTGGGAAGCAGAATCATACACAATCTTACAGTCAAACTTTGATAACACCAAGGTGTGTCTCATAAGCAAAGATGGAGGAGAAACCTCGACTGCAGTATCTAGAGATCATCTTAAGGTATGCGTTGACCAACTGAGAGACAGAGAGAAAGGCCAAGATAACCCTCAACCCACAGAAGAGGAGGAAAAGAAAATCCATACCGTTCTCAGAGACTTTCCCCAGTCTGGAAGTACTGGATTTAACAGGGGGAATGTGGCACCCCAGGAGTTTGGGTACCACAGCGGTACTGCCTTCCTCTCAGGGAGGGTGATGCAATGCCTGGAAACGAGGAGGATCCCTTTGGCAGGTAATCTGTACATGCAACACTTTCTGACTCCAGACCAGAAGGGGGAGCTCTAACCCCTGACCAAATACCAGAGCTGGTGTCACAAACATTTATTTTACAAACCCCTTTAAAGACCATCCCTTTTATTTGGACTCCCAGGGCCATGGACCGGGTCGCTGCCACCGTGGCTACCCCCTTTAATGACCACCGGAGCTGGTACTGAGTATCCCTAGGCTCTGGTGGGCACTCCAGTTGTGAACCACATCCAGCTCCCACCACCTCACAGTAGTGGCAACCAAAGCCCCCATTATGGGTATAATGAAGAACCAAAGTTTTTCCACATATATCACCCCAAACCAGTATACCAAGATCCAGAGGTTCCCATAATCCGCATCCAGTTTCAAGCGCCACCTCTGACTAGTAGTATCCTCCTGCATACCATACTTACATTTTCTGTAGACCCCTAAGACCAGTATATGTGCATCCAGATCTACTCTTCTATGCAGGGTTACTTACAAAATTCACCATTTTGAGATGTGCTCTTCATACCTGCTTGCTAGACCTGGAGCTAATGCACGCAACTGGCAAACAGATGTGAGGCACAATTCATGGGACCGCGAGCCACATGCATCTCCTGAGCTACAGGTTGGGGACCCCGAGTGTAAGTGCTTATGGTCAGGGCCATCCTCTCTCCTCTCTGGTCTGCGAAATGCAAGCTTTTATGGTCAGCAGGGTCCTCTCCTATAAAGTGGAAGCTCTCTTGGTCAGGAGAGTGGGGTCTTTTCTCTCTATCACCTGGAAAGTGTAAGCTGTTATGGTTAGCTAGGTTCTCTCTCAGCTTTTCCAGAAATTTGCCCAAATTTATTTGCCGCAAATCTAATTTTTGGGGTAGATTCAGAGAAGTCAGCTAGTTCAAAGGTCAAAAGATCCACTCACCCATCCATAACTCTAACGTAATATTTTTGTTTACTATTATCATCCATTATGTGAATGTTGCGAGTCTTGTAACTGATTTCTGACAAATTAGTATTAGGTAACCAATGAGTGATTTCAGTGATAGGCGATGTCACAACCATTGAGCATTTTAAGATATGTGCTTCGACTCAAGCGTAAGATGCCACTTGTTACCAGTGATGAGCTCAGAGGTGCCAATAACAAGGAACAATGTTTTTTTCGATTTGTCCTTTAGGATTATGTACTGAGTTGCTGGTGATATTGTTAGGTCAAGGGCTGGCAAGGATTTGCAGTCATAGCTACCTTTACACCTCCTGGAGCATAAGGCCGGGTGCCGACGATCCGGAACTAGCAACGCCACATATGTTCACCCAGCTGCATGTTATTAAATGCAGGTGAATCTGCATGTGTTCTTTGAACCATGCTCCAAAAGGATCCTAAAGACCTACCTCTTCCGGCAAGCCTACAACCTTCAGTAACCCCCGATCCACCAAACCGCTACATGACCAGATCTACCCTAACTTAATGTATCCTCACCCAGTGTTTCCTCATCCCTTGTGGGCAGGGTCCTCTCTCCTCCTGTACCAGTTGTGACTTTTATTGTTTAAGATTATTGTACTCATTTTTATTATGTATACCCCTTTTCACATGTAAAACGCCATGGAATGAATGGCGCTATAATCAGTAATAATAATTAATCGCGTTCAATACATTCTATTGATGTAATTTCTCTTCTGGAACTTCCATCTCCGCAAGAGAAATTGGCATGGTGTGGTCTGAAAAGACATGCTGCATGTCATTCTCCACGGGTTATCCGCGGGTATCTGTTGCCGCATAGAGGACATGGGATTTCTTGAAATCCCATCTACTATGTTGTAACAGCTGGCTGCAGTGTGTTTGATGCTGCATAAGAACTCAGCGTCAAAGCCTCAGCATCTCCGGATCGTGGGCACATACCCTTAAAGTTTCTGATTTCTGCCAGTAATAGACATGCACAAAGGCAACACACAGATAGAGAAAGAGCTATGCAGCAGCAAAATATAGTTGTACCAAAGCTAGTTAGCAGGTGGAATAGAATAGACTTTGCAGTAACATCTTCAGGATCAGGCAATTTTTAATTTTTCTGTTTTCACTTTTTCTATACCTATAATTTTTATTTTTATATTAACATAGCCATAAATATAGAAAACAGCAGCACTCTAAATAGACTAAGATATAAGCAAACATTTGATATATGAAATCTAAACTACATTACTTATGTATAGACTATACTTAAACAATGAAGGTACACAGCGCATAAATTGGCCTAGTCATGTAGGACCATTAGTGATGAGCAAACGTGCTCAGTGATACTCAGAGATCACTCAAGTGTCTGAGTGCTAGGATTTGCTCGGCACTCGCCGGGCGTTGGCTAGTGATGGGATTAGTGTTGAGCGATACCGTCCGATACTTGAAAGTATCGGTATCGGAAAGTATCGGCCGATACCGGCAAAGTATCAGATCCAATCCGATACCGATACCCGATACCAATACAAGTCAATGGGACTCAAGTATCGGACGGTATTCCTGATGGTTCCCAGGGTCTGAAGGAGAGGAAACTCTCCTTCAGGCCCTGGGAACCATATTAATGTGTAAAAGAAAGAATTAAAATAAAAAATATTGCTATACTCACCTCTCCGACGCAGCCTGCACCTTACCAAGGGAAGCGGCAGCGTTCTTTGTTTAAAATTCGCGCGTTTACTTGGTTACGTG